>NC_072447.2:146655530-146958560 GCF_028878055.3 Symphalangus syndactylus | reverse complement strand
TTTCCCAAGCCGAAGACATCACCTTTTCTCATAGCCACCACAGCTGACAAAGTTCTGAGTCTCACTTGATTGTAGCTATTGTCAGAGTGTCACCTAAGTTGCATGATGTACAATCTGCATATTGCTGCTGGTTATTTAGAACTTAAGGGGTCTTTGTCATCCAGTGATGTATCCTCCTTGGACTGGGTTCTTTCCTTCAGGGCAGTGGGTTCTCTTCCGGCTCAGAATGTGTCTAGAATTGTTATCCAGGAGAAAGGAGAGTGGAGAGCAGCTTTTTTTGTGTGAGAGAGAGAGATCTCTGATAAAAGCAGTGAGGTGGTAGACCGCAGCAGATTTTATAGGCAGGCTGGATGGATTTGTTCAGGTATGACATCTGCATAGTTTGTGGGGAAAGGCTGGTCACCCCACCTTAATCTTATTATGCAAATGAGCTTTAGGATGGATAGGTGCAATCTTGTCTGCTTCTTACTGTACACATGGCCAACAAAGAGAGGGAAGATGGAGCCACTATCTTGAACATGATTGGCACAACTGTCAGTATCTATGTCTGCAGCTCGATTTTACAGGCTGCTCTTCATTGGAAAGGAAAATAATATGGGGCTGCTTTTCATTAAAAAGGAAAGCCTTACCAAGAACTCCCATGCCCTTGCTATCTATCTATCTGCTTAAGTAATTCCTTCTTAACTCCTATATCATTACTAAGAAGTCAAAAATCGATATATGCTGGCAAGATTGCAGAGAAAAAGAAACACTTTTACACTGTGAGTAGGACTGTAAATTAGTTCAACCATTGTAAATGACAGTGTGGTGATTCCTCAATGACCTAGGGGCAGAAATACTATTTGACCCAGCAATCCCATTACTGGGTATATACCCCCCAAAATATAAATTATTCTGTTATAAAGATACCTGCATATGTATGTTCATTGCAGCACTATTCACAAGGGCAAAGACATGGAATCAACTTAAGGTGCCCATCAATAATAGACTGGATAAAGAACATGTGATACATGTACACTATGGAAAACGATGCAGCCAGAAGAAAGATTGAGATCATGTCCTTTGCAGAGACATGGATGTAGGTGGAGGCCATTATCCTCAGCAAACTATGCTGGAACAGAAAACCAAACACCCCATGTTCTTATAAGTGAGAGCTGAATAATGACAACACATGGACACAGGGTGGCAAGGGGAACAACACAAACTGGAGTCTCAGAGGGCTGGCGTTTTGGGGAGGGACAGCATCATGAAGAATAGCTAATGGATGCTGGGCTTAATACCTATTTCATGAGATGATCTGTGCAGCAAACCACGATGGCACATGTTTACCCATGTAACAAATCTGCACATCCTGCTCATTTACCCAAAACTTAAAAATTGAAGAAAAAAATAGAAATAGCATTGAATCTATAAATTGCCTTGGGCAGTATTACCATGTTAACAATATTGATTTTTCCAATCCATGAGCATGGAATGTTTGTTTTGTGAAACATTTAAAATATTTACATGTTTATGTTAATTATTATAGTACAGTCTTTGAAAATCAGTAGATCAGCTACTGAAATGTCTGATTTATTTTTTCCCAGGTTTATTGCGATATAGTTGGTATACAGAAAAACTCCACATATTTAATGGATTCGATTTGGTAAGTTTTGACATATTTATACGCTTGAGTTGCCATCACCACAAGCAAGCTAACAAACATATGCGTAACCTCTTTCCTTGTGTTCCTTTTTTTTGTTTTTGTGGCAAGAGCACTTGAGATCCACCCTTCTGACAAATTTTTAAGTACACAATACCTTATGTTAATTATAAGCACTATGTAGTACAGCAGCTTTCTGGAACTTATTCAACTTATATTACTGTAACTTTATACCCATTGAAGAACTCTCCCTATCCCCCTGCCCCCAGCTTCCGGTAACCATTATTCTATTGTTTACTTTTGTAACTTTAGCTATTTTAGATGCCTCATATAAAAGGAATCATTCAGTATTTGTCCTTTTGTGGCTGAGTTATTTTACTCAGTATAATGTCTTTCAGGTCCATCTATATTGCTGCAAATGGTAGAGTAAAATGCAGTGCCCAGTACTAAATTATTGTCAGGTTTTAGAAAAGTACCCAATTTAGTTTCCAATAGTGAATTACCATAGTGAATGTGTACAGTTTACACAGAGTTACCAAGATGTATACAATGAACAGAATTTCACTTGAACTTGAAGATACCTCTTTAGAATTTTTGAGTTTTCTACAACTAATAATTTAATGCTAACACGAGTACTAGTTGTCAGTCAATGAAGATATCAGCTATGACTCCATAGTCAGAAAGTAAGTACTAAATGATATGCCTGTGGCCTGAGAGAAACAATGTGTTCATGACTGTGCATAATGTGAAAATAGAGCATAGACCTCAGGCAAAGTTCAGTTGTGAGTTAAGGATTAAATTTGCAAAGGCAAAAGCCACCAACTTTGGAGGTTGCTTGAGTCTCAGTTTATCAGGGAATAGTTTCCTGAACCTATCAAATTTAAGACACTGTGTTAGGCATCAAGTAATTCAAGAAATGAGTTATAACATCCTCTGCTCTCAACAGAAAATACCCATTATCCGTATTACTCTTGAAAACTCCTGAAAGCTCGAAACAATCACAGAAGAAACAACTCAAGTAATACCTTAAAATATGTGTGTAAATTTTTTTAAAAATTGTATTTATTGCACTTTCACATAAATGACTATCATTAACCCAGAGATTTTTAACTAAGCTATTTTTATAAAGGTGTCCTTCTCCCTAAGTCGTGTTTATTGACTGACTACAAATCAATACTGCAGTAATAATGGTAAGATTCACATTAATGTAATACATAACTATAAATACTGGAGAATTAATTTATGAAGTTCTACTCCAGGTCATTGTTTTACTGCCCCTCCTGTCCAAAATGCATTCAAGATTTATTCAGGCACGCTTTTTCTCATGCTATCTGGCTCTGTATTCTTTATGAAAATTTAGTAGGGGTTTCAAAGGGTGTCACATGAAATTTGTAGTGTAGTACATAACGTGTATTTCAGATCATGAGTATAGAATTGTTAAAAGAGTGACTATGACATAGTTCAAAGAAGTAATAGACTGACAGATTTATATTTTCATGATAAATAATCCTAGTAAAAAGAGCAAAACAATTTCAGCTCAAACCTCATAAGTTATTATATGAAATATGGCAAAGGAGAAAATATATGTCCTCTATCCAGAAACTATCCTGTAAATCATACACCAAAAGGAAGACATTAGACTTATAAGATAACATAGATTGATTATTATTTCAGCTAATATTTCTATAATTTTTATGAGAGAATTCTACAAAGTTATATACATTCAAACTATATATTTTCTTAAGTATAAAGTTAAAACCATCTTTTCTAATGAAGGAACACATAACCAGAGATGGTAAGGTCACAGCCAAATATATTTAGATTCAAAATCAATATTAAATTTGGTAAAATACTTCATGTTTTTTGAGGGTTGTTAGTTATCAAGCAGAAATCATCTACCTTAATTATTTTTAAACAGATCATAATATTATTAATTAATTTACCTCAAGCAATTCTTTATCTATCTTCACCAATATCACTAAGTGGTTTTTGTGCATATAGAATATTTCAAATCACAAAGTATTTACTTTATACCCCTCATATTTTTATCTAATGCCTTCTGCATGAATCTGAAGTATGAACTAAGCCTAAATACCAAAGATATTTTAAAATTTAACAAACAAACAGACATGGCCAAATTCCAAGCATAGAAGTGTTTATCTGTGTATGCAGTTTGATACGGTTTGGCTGTGTTCTCATGCGAATCTCATATTGCAGTTTTCATAATCCCCACGTGTCATGGGAGGAACCAAGTGGGAGTTAATAAAATCATGGGAGCAGTTACCCCCATGCTGCTCCCATGATAGTGAATGAGTTCTTACAAGGTCTGATGATTTTAGAAAGGGGTTTTCCCCCTTTGCTCGGCACTTCTCGCTCCTGCTGCCCTGTGAAGAATAACGTGTTTGCTTCCCCTTCCTCCATGACTGTAAGTTTCCTGAGGCCTGCCCAGCCATGGGGCACTTTCGCTCAAATAAACCTCTTTTCTTTTTAAATTATCCAGTCTTGGTAAGTTCTTCATAGCAGTGTGAGAACAACCTAATACACAGTTTAAGGTAATTAAGGGAGTTGTTGATAATTTCTGCTTTTTGAAGAGAAGCTACACTGAGAGGCAGAAATTTTAAAGTTATTAAATGTAATTTGCATATTATGAGAAACAAGAGATTTAATATTTTTATAGTTTGTTGTTAAGAACTGTAAAGTTATTTGTCAAAATTATGAGTACTAGTGATGTCACTCCCAATACTGTTATCATTACTACTATTTATTGAACACTATTCTATGTCAGGCACTGTCTTAGACATATTTATGCATTTGGAATTGTCACAGAACTCTAAGAGATACATGTGATTATTCCCATATATCAGATGAGGCAATAGGGATTTGACAGGATAAAGTAAATTGACCAAAATCACATAGCAATAAAATGGCAGAACCAGTCTTCAAACCGAAGTCTCCCTGATCCCAGCATCATCTCTATAGAAAATTCTTAAACATATATTACAAATGCTCATAGTTCTAGAAACTTACTTACAAAAATTAATAGGGTACTGGATAAAGAGGACTGCTCCGAAAAAGGCCCTATGAAGTGTTTTAGATGATTCATGGTGTGTCTTTAAAATGAAACCAGATAGTGACTAGGTTATACAGGAAGCAATGACAATCACTAGGAAGGGTAAATATGTAAGGAAACAGGAAAGGCATTCCTTAATTTTTTCCCTTTGAAAGACAACCAATTATTCAAAGCAAAAATAATAACCTTATATTGTGGAGTTCACTGCATGTGCAAATGTAAAATATATTAAAATAATAGCCCCCAAAATCGGGGAAATTGATTTTTTCTGTTCTAATGTTCTTCCATTTATATGAATTTTAACAATACGAGCTCTAAGTAGACTGTGATATAATTATACCTACTGTAATCTGTAGGAAAAAAAACACTTGAAATAAATGAATTCTAGTTAAACATGCAATAGGGTAATTAAGATTGAATATTTAATATATTTGATTACCCAAAATATGGCAGAAAAAGAGAAAATTTTAAAAAGATAACCATAAATAATAGCAAGTTGTTAGATTTAAACCCATGCTGATCAATAATTACATTAAATTCAGAACAATTAAGCAAGCTAATTAAAGGAAGATATTGTAATAAAGGAAACACCTGTTATATAATTGAACTAAACACAGACACCATATTTTGTCCCCTAGGTTGTTTATTTCTCTACAGCAGGCTGAGACCTGTTAGCTCAAAAGACAACTCCTGACAAACTCAAATTTTTACACATTCAATTATTTTAAAAATAACCCAAACACACAGATTTTTAGCCATTTAGGGCCTTCCTACTTTGCATATCCTGCAAAAAAAACTCACCTAACAACAGCTGTTGCCCATTAAGAAAGCGCCTTATAATTATGAGACTCCAAGCTGCCATAATCCTTCAGAGCTCTCTAATTCATAGAATCTCCACTGTGCTGCTGACAGACATTACCTAGACACTTAAGTACGCTCTTTGATCCCTCTCCCCGCTTAAAAGTTAGTTATCTTGCCCTTCTCCCCTTTTGTATAATGCCCCCTATGCCTTAGCCTCTGTATGGCCATTCTCTAAGAGACTTCCCTTCTCATGAAACTCTAAGTAAGTGCCATCTAATAAAAGCTTGTTGTGTGTTACTACCTCTGGTGATCATATGTTTTCCCTTTTGATCAATCTCCAATTGCTGAAACTCACTACAAAAATCACACCATGCTGTCTACAAGATAGGCACTTTATCTCTTAATATTCAATTTTAAATTAAAGAAATGTTGCAAGACCAGTACAAAAACTCCTATATACCCTTCACGCAAATTTGTTCAGTTCCTCTAATTTTTTAACACTTTATCATATTTTTACTCCCTCTTTTTCCCTACACTTCCCTGTTTCTCTTCCTACCTCCCTCTCTCTCTTCTTTCCTCTCTCTCTCAGGATGCATATATGTTGTATTTACATACACACATAAGAGTTCTCTGAATAATTTGAGAATAAGTAGCATCCACTAAAAATTTTAGTGCATTTGCCCAAAATAAAGGAACTCTCTAACAAACATACCCCACTACAATCATCCGAATTAAAACATTAAAAATGATGCTACACTCTCAAAAATATGCAGCCCTCATTCAGATTTTACCAACTGCCTAACAATGTCTTTTTTACTTTTTGATCCAGAATATACGCTAGTACTTTACAATATCTTTAATTGTTACATCCTGTTGGATTTATTTTATCTGAAATAGTCAGTCTTGCATAGTTTCTCAATAGCTTGAGAGTATTTAAGGTTTCAAGTGTTAAATCTTAAACATTGCAAGATGTCTTTTGATCTAAGTTTATCCAATGCTTAATCATGACAAGACTCAGGTTACTTATTCTTTCTTGGCAGACATGATAATGCAGGGACTTCAAAATGGCTGACTGGAAGCATTGTGTGCCTGCTTCCTCCACTTAGAAGAACCAAGATAGACTATAGACAAGCACTCTTGGAATACATTCTCCAAGAGAGAACATGTTAATTCAACATAAAAGTGGCAGGAAACACCAAAAGCAAGGAAGAAGATGGAAGAGAGGCAGGCAGCTTGGCCAGGATCAGCTGGAAGGTGGGAGTGACTTCCCAGTGTGAGGAAAGGGTGAGAGAGGTTCAGCAGCCCGCATCTCCAGCACGGAACCATGCAAACCTGGCCACCAGAGAAACCATCAACACTCTTATGGGACAGAACTGCTTAATAGGCTGTGGGAGCACTGAGCTCCACACCCTTTTTGAGAATTAAGTGGTGACAGCAAGGTGCCTTTTTTTTTTTTTTTTTTGATGGAATCTCGCTCTGTCACCCAGGCTGCAGTGGTGCCATCTCGACTCACTGTAATCTCTGCCTTTTGGGTTCAAGTGATTCTCCTGTCTCAGCCTCCCGAGTAGCTGGGATTACAGGCATGTGCCACCCCGCCCAGCTAATTTTTTTATTTTTAGTAGAGACAGGGTTTCACCATGTTGGCCAGGCTGGTCTCCAACTCCTGACCTCAGGTGATCCACGTGTTTCAGCCTCCCAAAGTGCTGGGATTACAGGCGTGAGCCACAGTGCCCAACCAGGAAGGTGTCATTTTAAAACCTAGCGTTTGGCAGACTTAAGGCTATCCCGGAACCCAGCAATGCTGGAAATGAGGAATTAGAAAAATTCAAGCTGTTGCTGCTAAGACTGAGGCAGAAGCTGGGAGTGCTGCCACAGCTGTGGCTGTGACGCAACTGAAGTATAGGCTGTGGTTGTTAATGCTAGTAAGTGAATGCCACCAGGACTAGAAGGGACATAAGCATAGGGTGAGTAGCCACTTAGCCATCAGCTGGGAAGGAAATAATGCAGCCATGGATGCGGTGTGAGTTAGGTGCAAGCTACTTACAGAAGGGCTAGGGGTAAGCCCCACCTAGAATGGGACATGAGAGCGACATATGTGCCCCATCCCCCAGCCCAGGCTGCAGCAACCAAGATGTGCCCCAACCTCTCCAGTGGAAGGGCCTCAGTGTGGCTGGCACAATCCCTCAAATAATTGCTCCACCTGGCCTTGAAGACCACCCCAACCCCACCCACCACTGCCAACTGCTCTCCCCATTAGGGGGCCTGAGCACAAGCCTACCCAGTCGGGTTTTGCTACCCATCCAAGACAAAGAACACAGTCAAGGCTCTTGGGGATTGCACAACCTAGTCCACCACTTGGGCCCCTGAGCACTCTTCCCAGGAGCATGCGGTTGGCCCTAAATTTCTGGATGCTACCCTGTCAGCTGGCACATCCCTGAAAGAACCACATGCAGTCTGGACACACTAAGCCCATTGCAGCCACTGCCAACACTAATGCACACATCTTGGGACCCGAAGAACCACTCCATGAAAGCTACTGCCATCATCCATGCCATCATGGTTGTCTAGAGGCTCAAGAAACTGCTCACCTGCACATCCTACTGCTGCCACCCTCAGCATCTGAGCAAGCTACCTGTAGGTACAAGAATCTTTTTGCTGATAACTGCCATACTGGAGTGTATTAGGCTGTTATTGTTTGCTATAAAAATACATGAGACTGAGTAATTTTTTATTAAAATAAAGGCTTAATTGGCCCATGATTCTGCAGGCTTTATGAAAAGCATGGTGATGACATGCTCGACCTTTAGGGAGGCCTCAGGATGCTTACAATCTTGGCTGAAAGCAAAGGGGAAGCAGACACGCCACATGGTGAAGACAGGAGCAAGCAAGTGAGAGATAGAGTAGGGCTGAAGTGCCACACACTTTTAAATGACCAGATCTCACAGGAACTCATTATCACAAAAACAGCACCAAGCCATGAGGGACCCACCTCCATGACCAAAACACCTCTCACCAGGCCCCACCTCTAGCATTGAGGATTACAACTCAACATGAGATTTGGAAGGGGACAAATATTCAAAGAATATCATTCCACCCCTGGCCCCTCCCAAATCTCATGTCTTTCTTACATTGCAAAAAACAATCATGCCTTCCAAATAATTTCCTAAAGGCTTAACTCATTCAAGCATTAACTAACTCAAAAGTCCAAGGTCTTTGGGTAAAAATATCTGTTCCAAAAAGATAAATCAGCCAAACATACAGGGCTACTGTCCACATGCAAGTTTGAAATTGAGCAGGGTAGTCATTCAATATTAGAGCTCCAAAATAATATCTCCAGTGAATCCATGTCCCACATCCAAGGCATACTGGTGTAAGGGGTGGGCTCACAAGGCCTTGGGCAGCCCCACCCCTCTGGCTTTACAGAATTCAGCCGCCAAGGCTGCTCTCACAGGTTGTTGAATGACTGTGGCTTTTCCAAGGGCAAAGGGCAAGCTGCTGATTGATCTACCATTCTAGGGTCTGGAGGTCAGTGTCACCTTTTTCACAGTTCCACTAGGCAGTGCCATAGTGGGGACTCTCTGTGAGGGCGTCCACCCTACATTTCCTTTTTTTTGAGATAGAGTCTTGCTCTTGTTGCCCAGGCTGGAGTGCAATGGTGTGATCTTGGCTCACTGCAACCTCCACCTCCTTGGTTCAAGTGATTCTCCTGGCTCAGCCTCCCAAGTTGCTGGGATTATAGGCATGGGCCACCACACTCAGCTCATTTTTTTGTATTTTTAGTAGAGATGGGGTTTCTCCATGTTGGTCAGGCTGGTCTCGAACACCCGACATCAGGTGATCCACCCACCTTGGCCCCCCAAAGTGCTGGAATTACAGGCATGAGCCACCACGCCCAGCCTACATTTCCTCTTGGCACTAACATAGTAGAGATTCTCTATGCAGGCTCTGCCCTTGCAGCAGGCTTCTGCCTGGGCACCCAGGCTTTTCTCTACATCTTCTGAAATCTACACAGAGAATGCCAATCGTCATTCACTCTTGCACTCTGTGTGCCTACAGGCTTAACACCACCACTTGGAAGCTGTCAAGGCTTATAGCAGCTTGTACTCTCCAGAGCAGCAGCAGAAGTAATATCCGAGTGCCTTTAAGCCAAGGCTGGAGCCTGAGCATCCTAGATATGAGAAGCAGTGTCCTGAGGCTGCCCAGGGAAGTGGGGTGCTGGGCCTGGCTCATGAAACCATTATTTCTTCCTAGGTCTCCAGGCTTGTGATGGGAGGGACTGCCTTGAAGGTTTTTGAAATTCCTTTGAGACCTTTATTTTTTCCTCATTTTCTTGGCTATCAATCAGCACTTGGCTCCCTTTTAGTTACGTGAATTTCTGTAACAAGTGGTTGCTCCACAGCTTGCTTGAATTCCTCTCCTGAAAAAATATTTTCTTTCTCTGCCACATAGGGTGCAGATTTTCCATACTTTTACACTCTGCTTCCATTTTAAATATAAGCTCCAAATTTAGTCATTTCTTTGCTCCCACATCTAAATGTAGACTATTTGTTAGAAGCAGCGAAGCTACATCTTGAACACTTTGCTACTTAGAAACTTTTTTTTTTTGCCGGATACCCTAAATCATCACTATAAAGTTCAAACTTTCACAGATCACTAGGGCATGAACAGAATGTAGCCAAGCTCTTTGCTAAGGCATACCATGTGTGACCTTTGCTCCAGTTTCCAATAAGCTTCTCATTTTCATCTGAGACCTCCTCACCCTGGCCTTTGCTGTCTGTATCACTACTGTCATTTGATCCTAACCATTTCAAAAGTCTCTAAGAAGTTTCAAACCTTCCCTCATCTTTCTGAGCCCTCAAAACTCTTCCAGCTTCTGCCTGTTACCCATTTCAAAAGTCCGTTCCACATTTTTACATATTTTTATAGCAATACTCAATTCTCAGTACCAATTTTCTGTATTTTTCCATTCTTGAACTACTGTGAAATAATACTTGAGACTGGGTAATTTATAGAATAGAGTTTTAATTGGCTCATGGTTCTGCAGCCTTCACAGAAAGCATTATTCTGGCATCTACTTTGCTTCTAGGGAGGCCTCAGAAAGCTTACAATTATGGCAGAAGATGAAGGAGAAACAAGCACATCACATGGTGAAAGCAGGAGCAAGCAACAATGAGAGACAGAGTTGAGGGGGTAGGTGCCACACACTTTTAAATAAGCAGATTTTGTAAGAACTCACTATCGCGAAGACAACACCAAGCCATGAGGGACCTGCCCCCATCATCCAAACACCTCCCACCAGGCCTCTCATCCAGCATTGGAAATAACAATTCAACATGAGATTTTGGTGGGGACAAATATTCAAACAATGTTATGAGGTCAACGTGAACTACCCTGGGCCATAAGAATAGGCACACTCAACCCACCACTGACACTCCTGAGGCCTGAAGACAGGCAAGCCTAGCATCCTAGTCACCAGCACAAATTTACCAGAGCTTCCAATAATAATCATACTCTAACCAACTAAGAAAATTACAGATACCATTAATACCATTTAAAAGCAAAGAAATCGTACAGCATCTAAACTACTGTGCAAACCCAAAATCAAAGCCAATGTACTCTACAAAACCAACACCATAGATACATCTTCAGGAAAAAAAGTCCTCTTCATGAAAGGAAATTCAAAAATAGGAAAAAGGCACTGTTGTATCAGATATACCAATATAAATGTAAAAATACCATTAATGCCATTTAAAAGCAAAGAAATCGTACAGCATCTAAACTACTGTGCAAACCCCAAATCATAGCCGGTGTATGCTACAAAACCAACACCATAGATACATCTTCAGGAAAAAAAGTCCTCTTTATGAAAGTAAATTGAAAAATAGAAAAAAGTCACTGTTGTAGCAGATGTACCAAAATAAATGTAAGGGCACAAGAAATTTTAAAAAGCAAGAAAATATGACACCTACAAATAAACAATAATTCTCTAGCAATTGAATTTAATCAAAAAGAAAATTTCAAAATTTCATAAAAATTGAAAATACTGATTTTCAAAGAACTCAGTGAGCTAAAAGAGAATTCTGAAAATCAATACCAAGAAATCAGATACATAAGATATGATCGGAAAATTTGCGATGGAATAGATACTATAAAAATAATAGAAATTCTGGAACTAAATAATTTATTAAAGTAGATACAAAATTTATTTAAAAGCTTAAACGATAGACTAGATCAAAAAGAAGCAAAGTAATGTCTTAACTTGAAGACAGGTCTTTTGAAATAATCCAGTAAGAAAATTTTTTTAAAAAAATTAAAAATGACTAGCAAAAACTTTGTGATGCTTGGGTCTACATAAAGCAAAAAAAAAATTATTATATTTATTGGTATTCCAGAGGACAAAGAGAAAATAAAAAGATTATAAACCTACTTAATTACATTATCGATAAATACTTTCCAATTCGAGCAAGAGACTTATACTTTCCAATACAGAAAATTTAATAATGCCCAGGTAGATACAACACAAAAGGTTTTCTTCATGAAACATTGAGATCAAACCACTCTAAGATAAATGATAAAGTGAAAATCCTAAAAGCACCAAGATAAAAACTTCTAGTTACCTATAAAGAAAACCCCATCAAACTAACAGTAGATTTTACAGCAGAAACAGTATGAGAGGTGACAGCGTGCTGGCAGTCCTCATAGCCCTTGGTCGCTCTCGGCGCCTCCTCTGCCTGTGCTCCCACTTTGGTGGCACTTGAGGAACCCTTCAGCCTGCCGCTGCGCTGTGGGAGCCCCTTTCTGGGCTGGCCAAGGCCGGAGCCGGCTCCCTCACCTTGCAGGGAGGTGTGGAGGGAGAGGCGCGGGCGGGAACCTGGGTTTGTTAGATCAAACCCTGGCCTTTAATGAAAAGAATGTGGCTTTAGCTGCAGCCCGTGAGTTTGGAGATACCTGGTATCTTAGTCAAGTAAATGATAGAATGACAGCCGAAGAAAGGGACAAATTCCCTACCGGTCAGCAAGCCATCCCCAGTATGGATCCCCACTGGGACCTTGACTCACATCATGGGGACTGGAGTCGTAAACATGTGTTGACCTGTGTTCTAGAAGGACTAAGGAGAATGAGAAAAAAGCCCATGAATTATTCAACGATGTCCACCATAACTCAGGGAAAGGAAGAAAATCCTTCTGCCTTCCTCGAGCGGCTACGGGAGGCCTTAAGAAATACTCCCCTGTCACCCGAATCACTCGAGGGTCAATTGATTCTAAAAGATAAGTTTATTACCCAATCAGCTGCAGATATCAGGAGAAAGCTCCAAAAGCAAGCCCTGGGCCCTGAACAAAATCTAGAGACATTATTAAACCTGGCAACCTCAGTGTTCTATAATAGCGACCAAGAGGAACAGGCCCAAAAGGAAAAGCGAGATCAGAGAAAGGCCGCAGCCTTAGTCATGGCCCTCAGACAAACCTTGGTGGTTCAGAGAGGACAGAAAATGAAGCACACCAATCACCTGGTAGGGCTTGTTATCAGTGTGGCTTACTAGGACACTTTAACAAAGATTGTCCAATGAGAAACAAGCTACCCCCTCGTCTGTGTCCACTTTGCCGAGGCAATCACTGGAAGGTGCACTGCCCCAGAGGATGAAGGTTCCCTGGGTCAGAAGCCCCCAACCAGATGATCCAACAACAGGACTGAGGGTGCCCGGGGCAAGCGCCAGCTCATGTCATCACCCTCGCTGAGCCCCGGGTATGTTTAACTATTGAGGGCCAGGAAATTGACTTCCTCCTGGACACTGGCACGGCCTTCTCAGTGTTAATCTCCTGTCCTGGACGACTGTCCTCAAGGTCCGTTACCATCCGAGGAATCCTGGGACAGCCTGTAACCAGGTATTTCTCCCACCTCCTCAGTTGTAATTGGGAGACTGCTCTTTTCACATGCATTTCTTGTTATGCCTGAAAGTCCCACACCCTTATTAGGGAGGGATATATTAGCCAAGGCTGGAGCTATTATCTACATGAATATGGGGAACAAGTTACCCATTTGTTGTCCCCTGCTTGAGGAGGGAATCAACCCTGAAGTCTGGGCATTGGAAGGACAATTTGGAAGGGCAAAAAATGCCGGCCCAGTCCAAATCAGGTGAAAAGATCCCACCACTTTGCCTTATCAAAGGCAATATCCCTTAAGGCCTGAAGCTCATAAAGGATTACAGAATATTGTTAAACATTTGAAAGCTCAAGGCTTAGTAAGGAAATGCAGCAGTCCCTGAAACACCCCAATTCTAGGAGTACAAAAACCAAACGGTCAGTGGAGACTAGTGCAAGATCTTAGACTCATTAATGAGGCAGTAATTCCACTATATCCAGTTGTACCCAACCCATATACCCTGCTCTCTCAAATACCAGAGGAAGCAGAATGGTTCACGGTTCTGGACCTTAAGGATGCCTTCTTCTGTATTCCTATGCACTCTGATTCCCAGTTCCTCTTTGCTTTTGAGGATCCCACAGACCACACGTCCCAGCTTACATGGACGGTCTTGCCCCAAGGGTTTAGGGATAGCCCTCATCTGTTTGCTCAGGCACTGGCTCAAGATCTAGGCCACTTCTCAAGTCCAGGCACTCTGGTCCTTCAATATGTGGATGATTTACTTTTGGCTACCAGTTTGGAAGCCTCGTGCCAGCAGGCTACTCTAGATCTCTTGAACTTTCTAGCTAATCAAGAGTACAAGGTGTCTAGGTCGAAGGCCCAGCTTTGCCTACAGCAGGTCAAATATCTAGGCCTAATCTTAGCCAGAGGGACCAGGGTCCTCAGCAAGGAATGAATACAGCCTATACTGGCTTATCCTCGCCCTAAGACATTAAAACAGTTGAGGGGGTTCCTTGGAATTACCAGCTTTTGCCGACTATGGATCCCCGGATACAGCGAGATAGCCAGGCCCCTCTATACTCTAATCAAGAAAACCCAGAGGGCAAATACTCATCTAGTCGAATGGGAACCAGAGGCAGAAACAGGCTTCAAAACCTTAAAGCAGGCCCTACTACAAGCTCCAGCTTTAAGCCTTCCCACAAGACAAAACTTCTCTTTATACGTCACAGAGAGAGCCGGGATAGCTCTTGGAGTCCTTACTCAGACTCGTGGGACAACCCCACAACCAGTGGCATACCTAAGTAAGGAAACTGATGTAGTAGCAAAAGGCTAGTCTCACTGTTTAAGGGTAGTTGCAGCCGTGGCCATCTTAGTGTCAGAAGCTATCAAAATAATACAAGGAAAGGATATCACTGTCTGGACTACTCATGATGTAAATGGCATACTAGGAGCCAAAGGAAGTTTATGGCTATCAGACAACCTCCTGCTTAGATACCAGGCATTACTCCTTGAGGGACCAGTGCTTCAAATACACACATGTGTGGCCCTCAACCCTGCCACTTTTCTCCCAGAGGATGGGGAACCAATCGAGCACGACTGCCAACAAATTATAGTCCAGACTTATGCCGCCAGAGATGATCGCTTAGAAGTCCCGTTAACTAATCCTGACCTTAACCTATATACCGATGGAAGTTCATTTGTGGAGAATGGGATACAAAGGGCAGGTTACGCCATAGTTAGTGATGCAACCATACTTGAAAGCAAGCCTCTTCCCCCAGGGACCAGTGCCCAGTTAGTGGAACTAGTGGCACTTACCCGAGGCTTAGAACTGGGAAAGGGAAAAAGAATAAATGTGTATACAGATAGCAAGTATGCTTATCTAATCCTACATGCCCATGCTGCAATATGGAAAGAAAGGGAGTTCCTAACCTCTGGGGGAACCTCCATTAAATACCACAAGGAAATTATAGGGTTATTGCAGGCAGTGAAAAAACTCAAAGAGGTGGGAGTCTTACACTGCCAAAGCCATCAAAATGGGAAGGAGAGGGGAGAACAGCAGCATAAGCGGCTGGCAGAAGTAGAGAAAGACCAGCAAGAAGGAAAGCAAGAAAAAGAAAGTCAGAGAGAAGGAGACAAAGAGAGGAAGAAACAAAGAAGGAGTCAGAAAGAGAGAAAGAGGGACAGACACAGAAAGTCAAAGAGAGAGAAAAAGAGAGGAAGAGACAAAAAGAAGTCGAAGAGAGAAAGAGAGAGAAAGAAATAGTAAAGAAAAAACAGTGTACCCTATTCCTTTAAAAGCCAGGGTAAATTTCTGTCTACCCAGCTAAGGCATATTCTACTTACATGGATCTTCAACCCATATCTGCCTCTCAGACAGTTTGCAAGAAATAACGAAATCTATTCCTACTTTACAATCCCAAATAGACTCTTTAGCAGCAGTGACTCTCCAAAACTGCCGAGGCCTAGACTGCCTCACTGCTGAGAAAGGAGGACTCTGCACCTTCTTAGGGGAAGAGTGTTGTTTTTACACTAACCAGTCAGGGATACATGCCACCTGGCGTTTATAGGAAAAGGCTTCTGAAATCAGACAACGCCTTTCAAACTCTTATACCAACCCCTGGAGTTGGGCAACATGGCTTCTCCCCTTTCTAGGTCTCGTGGCAGCCATCTTACTGTTACTTGCCTTTGGACCCTGTATTTTTAACTTTCTTGTCAAATTTGTTTCCTCTAGAATCGAAGACATCAAGCTACAGATGGTCTTACAAATGGAACCCCAAATGAGTTCAACTAACAACTTCTACTGAGGACCCCTGGACCAACCCACTGGCACTTCCCCTGGCCTAGAAAGTTCCCCTCTGGAGGACACTACAACTGCAGGGCCCCCTCTTCACCCCTATCCTGCAGGAATTAGCTAGAGCGGTCATTGGCCAAATTCCCAACAGCAGTTGGGGTGTCCTGTTTAGAGGGGGGATTGAGAGGTGACAGCATGCTGGCAGTCCTCACAGCCCTCGCTCGCTCTTGGCGCGTCCTCTGCCTGGGCTCCCACTTTGGCGGCACTTGAGCCCTTCAGCCCGCCACTGCACTGTGGGAGCCCCTTTCTGGGCTGGCCAAGGCCACAGCCAGCTCCCTCAGCTTTCAGGGAGGTGTGGAGGGAGAGGCGCGGGCGGGAACTGGGGCTGCGCGGTGCTTGTGGGCCAGCGCGAGTTCCGGGTGGGCGTTGGCTCAGTGGACCCTGCACTCGGAGCGGCCGGCTGGCCCCACCAGCCCTGGGCAGTGAGGGGCTTAGCACCTGGGCCAGCAGCTGCTGTGCTCCATTTTTCGCCGGGCCTTAGCTGCCTTCCTGCAGGGCAGGGCTCGGGACCTGCAGCCCGCCATGCCTGAGCCTCCCCCCACTCCATGGGCTCCTGTGCGGCCCAAGCCTCCCCGACGAGTGCCGCCCCCTGCTCCACGGCACCCAGTCCCATTGACCACCCAAGGGCTGAGGAGTGCGGGCGCATGGCGCGGGACTGGCAGGCAGCTCCACCTGCAGCCTCGGTGTAGGATCCACTGGGTGAAGCCAGCTGGGCTCCTGAGTCTAGTGGGGACTTGGAGAACCTTTATGGCTAGCTAAGGGATTGTAAATACACCAATCGGCACTCTGTATCTAGCTCAAGGTTTGTAAACACACCAATCAGCACCCTGTGTCTAGCTCAGGGTTTGTGAATGCACCAATTGGCACTCTGTATCTAGCTACTCCGGTGGGGACTTGGAGAACCTTTGTGTCGACACTCTGTATCTAGCTAATCTGGTGGGGATGTGGAGAACCTTTGTGTCTAGCTCAGGGATTGTAAATGCACCAATAAGCGCCCTGTCAGAACAGACCACTCGGCTCCACCAATCATCAGCAGGATGTGGGTGGGGCCAGATAAGAGAATAAAAGCAGGCTGCCCGAACCAGCAGTGGCAACCTGCTCAGGTCCCCTTCCACACTGTGGAAGCTTTGTTCTTTCGCTGTTTGCAATAAATCCTACTGCTGCTCACTCTTTGGGTCCACACTGCCTTTATGAGCTGTAACACTCACCGCGAAGGTCTGCAGCTTCGCTCCTGAAGCCAGCGAGACCATGAACCCACCGGGAGGAACGAACAATTCCCGACGCGCCGCCTTAAGAGCTGTAACACTCACCGCGAAGGTCCACAGTTTCACTCCTGAGCCAGTGAGACCACGAACCCACCAGAAGGAAGAAACTCTGAATACATCCGAACATCAGAAGGAACAAACTCCAGACGCGCCACCTTAAGAGCTTTAACACTCACTGCGAGGGTCCGCGGCTTCATTCTTGAAGTCAGTGAGACCATGAACCCACGAATTCCGGACACAAGTATAGGCTAGAAGAAAATATGATGACATATTCAAAATTAGTTCAGTCCCTGTGGAAATTTGGAGATTTCTCAAAAATTTAAAAATACAATTATTATTTCATCCAGCAATCTAATTACTAGGTATATACCCAAAGGTAAATATATCATTATATTAAAAAAAGGCTGGGTGTGATGGCTCATGCCTGTAATACCAGCACTTTGGGAGGCCAAGGTGGGCGGATCACAAGGTCAGGAGATCGAGACCATCCTGGCTAACACACTGAAACCCTGTCTCTACTAAAAATACAAAAATTTAGCCAGTCAATGGTGGCATGCGCCTGTAGTCCCAGCTACTTGGGAGGCTGAGGCAGGAGAATCACTTGAACCCAGGAGGCAGAGGGTGCAGTGAACCGAGATTGTGCCACTGCACTCTAGCCTGGGCGATAGAGCGAGACTTCATCTCACAAACAACAACAACAACAAAAAGATATCTGTATTTGCACATTTATTATAGCATTATACACAATAGCAAAGACATAGAATTAACCTAGATGCCCATAAATGGTAGATTAGATAAAGAAAATGTGGTATATATACACCATGGAATACTACACAGTCATAAAAATCATACAATCATGTATTTTGTAACAGCATGGATGCAGCGGGAAGCTATTAATTATCCTCAGTAAATTAACACAGAAACAAGAAACCAAAGACTACATGTTCTCACTTATAAGTGGAAGCTAAACATTGTGCACACATGAACATAAAGATGGGACTAAATACTGAGGACTCAAAAAGGGGGAAGAAAGAGAGGAGACAAGGGCTGAAAAACTACCTATTGGGTACTATATTGACTATTTGTGTGAAGGGTTCAATTAAAGCCAAAACCTCAGCATCATGCAATGTATCCAAGTAAAAAAACTGCACATGTACCCTGTGGATCTAAAATTTAAAAATAAATAAATAAGTAAAATCAAAATTTAAAATAATAAAAATGAAAAAAATACTGGAAGAAAAAAATACTGTCAGCAGAGAATACTATTCAGTGAAATGGTTCTCCATAAATGAACAAAAAATAGTCTTTCTGAGACAAGTTAATCTTGAGGGAATTTGTTATCACAACACTAGCCTTACAAAAAATCATCAAAGAAGTCCGAAACCTGGAAGCAAAAGGATCACCTTTACCATAATGGAAACACACAAATTACAAAATTCACAGGTAAAACAATCACAAAAAGGTAAAAGATAAAAGACTCTAATGGTACCAATACAGAAATCATCGAAATAAAATGACAATAAGAGAAAGAGAAGGGAATAAAGAATATATAAAAAATCAGACAACAATTAACAATATGACAGAAACAATGCCTCACATAACAATGGCCTTGAAATTAATTAGATTAAATTACTCTCTTAAAGTATATAGATTGACTGAATGGATAAAAAGAATAAAGCCCAGCTATATACTACTTACAAGAAACTGACCTTACCATCGACACACATATAAACTGAAATAAAAGGGCTGGGAAAAATATTCCAGGGAAAAGAAAACTAAAAGCATGCAGGAATAGCTATACTTAGATAAAACAGCCTTTAAGTCAAAAACAGGGAAAAGAGACAAAGAAGGTCATTATGTAATTAAGAAGGGAGAATATATTAGCAAAAATACTAACAATTCTAAATATAAACGTACCCAACACTGGAGCATCCAGATTCATTAAGCAAGTATTACTAGAACTGAAGAAAGAGACTTCAATACAATAATAGTGGTGGACTTCAACACCCTTCTATCAGCATTAAACAGATAATGCTGGCAGAAAATCAGCAAGAAAGCATTGGATTTAAAGTGGACTTTGACCAAAAGTACCTAACAGACATTTACAGAAGGTGACACAAACAAATGGAAAAGCATTTCCTGCTCATGGATCAGAATAATTAATACCATTTAAATTACCATACTGCTCAAATGATCTACAGATTCAGTGCAATCCATATCACAGTATCAACAACATTCTTCACAGAGTTAGAAAAAACAATCCTAAAATTCATATGAAACTAAAGAGGAGACCAAGTAGTCAATACAATCCTGAGCAAAAACAAAAACAAAGCTGGAGGCATCAAATTATTCAATATATATTGCATATATATATATTCAATGTATATTATTCAAAATACATTACAAGGCTATAATAACCAAAACAGCATAGGTATTAGAATTAAAATAGACACATAGACTAATGAAACAGAATACAGAACCCAGAATGAAGCGACATATTTACACTCAACTATGCTTTCACAGAGCCAACAAGAACATACATTGAGGAAAAGACACCCTCTTCAATAAATGGTGGTGATAGATTGCCGCATGCAAAAAGCATGAAACTGAACCCCTCTCTCTCACCATTTACTAACATCAAGTCATAATACATTATAGACTTAAATATAAAACTTGAAACTATGAAACTACTAGAAGAAAACATTGGTAAAATACCCCTGGACATTGAGTTTGGCAAAATTATTTTGTGTAAGATCTTAAAAGCACAGGTGACAAAAAGAAAAATAAATAAATGAGATTGCATCAAGCTAAAACACTTCTTCACAGGATATATATATAGAGAGAGAGGTCAAACAATTAAATAGAAACAAAATAGCAACAAAACAAATTATATGATTTATAAACAAGCAAATATCTAAATAGACTT
The DNA here is from genome assembly GCF_028878055.3 of Symphalangus syndactylus. Lineage (NCBI taxonomy): Eukaryota > Metazoa > Chordata > Mammalia > Primates > Hylobatidae > Symphalangus > Symphalangus syndactylus. Next base: position 146,938,145 of record NC_072447.2, on the reverse strand, counting down.
TTTTTTGCGGGGTCAGGAAACAGAGTCTCGCTCTGTCACCCAGGTTAAAGTGCAGCGGTGTGATCTCGGCTTACCACAACCTCCACCTCCCGGTTTCAAGCAATTCTTCTGCCTCAGCCTCCCGAGTTGCTTGGACTACAGGTGCATGCCACCACGCCCAGCTAATTTTTGTATTTTTAGTAGAGATGGGGTTTCACCACATTGGCCAGGCTGGTCTCGAACTCCTGACCTCATGATCTGCCCGCCTTGGCCTCCCAAAGTGCTGGGATTACAGGCGTGAGCCACGGCTCGCAGCCTGAATTTTATAACACACTAAGAGTTCTTGGAAAGTCATCGTGGTGTGTGGTGTTTTAAGCAAGGGGGTAACAATCAGATTTGCATTTTAAAAGATCATTCTGTGTTGGTATGTGTGTGATAGATTGAGGGCAATGTGAAGAATCTGTTGTACTTAAGCACAATTATAAAATGAATCAGAAAACTGATGCAAGCAAGACATTTTGATGGCTTGGACTAGGTGGTGGTGGTGGAAGTAAAGAGATGTGAATGTGAATGGATTTGAGATATATTTAAGAGATAACATCTCTAAGACATAATGTAAGACTGAATGTAGGGAGGTTGCAAAGATAGTTCCTAGATTTCAGGCATGCATATATGGATAAATAATGGCGCCTTTAACTGAAATAGAGAACTTTGAGAAAAGAATGAGTGAATGAACCTATTCATAATAAAATTATTGGCAATTGAGAAATCAAGAGGGGATGTTTAAATATAATGGATATCTATAAAAATTTATAGGAAATATAATTATCAATAGTTAAATCTTCAAATGCTTCCCTTGAGGTCAAGGAGACTGGACTGCCTGTTATCACCACTCATATTCAATACTTTACTGGAGATAGATAAAGGAAATAAAAGGCAGAATAATTGGAAATAAAAAATTAAAATGTCATTACTTGAAATCATCTTCTAAAATTATAATGTAGCTTATATGCTATATGTTATATTATTAGTTTATATTTTACATATTACACATTTATAAACTGTGTATTATCATTTATGGCTCATGTATATGTGGTAATGTCGTTTATAGTAACATAGTAGACTTAACAAGGTTACTGGATACATAGTTAAACACAAAAGCAATTGTATTTCTTTATATAAGAAAAATATATTAAAATAATATTTTTAAAATATGCAATTTCGTATCAACAAACACTAAATATTCAAGAATTAATACTGTAAAGATTTGTAAGATTTATAACCCAAAAACTGAGAACAGACTATTTTAAGTAAAGAACGCAAATATAAATAGAAGAATATACCATGCTTTTAGATTCAGAAAAAATTTGGTAAAGACATCAATTATTTAAAAATTAACCTAAGGGTTTATTACAGTTGCAATAAAACTCAGAGCAGATTATTTTGGGGGAAATTGGTAAACTGATGCTGAGATTCTGATGTAAACTGATGTGAAGATATTGATCTGCCAAGTGAGGTGTGCCTAAATAAACAGATATTAGAAATGCAAATTTGGAAGAGACAATACTGTAAAAATGTCATTTATCTCTAAATTAATTTTTAAGTCAGTGTGATTACAATAAAACTCCCAATATTTTTTAACTTTGAAATTCTGATTATAACATACTGCAATTCAAATGTCTGCTAACACCTAAGACAATCTTAAAGAAGAAAAATAAGTAGAACTTCTTCTAGTAGGCATGAAGATTTAATAAAAGCGTATACTAATTAAGAAAATGTAACATGTTTACAGAAATAAATCAATGGAAAGAACAGATAGCCCAGAAAAAGACCCATGCATATATGCATATTTGAATTTTAATTAAAGAACCATTAGCAAAGATATTCACTTTACTCAAGCTGAGATGGTTAGATATTCATTTTGAAAAATATGAATGTATACGCCCACTTCACTCCACATACAAATATGAATCCGGTTGAGTTGAGTTATAGACCTAAATGTCAAAGCAAAACTATAAGCCTTTTAAAAGAAAATGAAAGTTGATATATTCATGACCATTAGGTAGTTTCTTAAATAAAACTTAGGAACACATACAATAAAAAGGGGGAAAAAAAGTCCACATTAAACCAACTTACATTTACCAAAAATGCCACACAGAGTATAGTTTAAAAAGCACAGAATGAGTGAAATACTTCCAGAACCTATAAGCAACAAAGACTTTGTATCCAAAATATTTTTGCAAAAGATACAAATCAGTAAAAAGAAAGAAAGAAAGAAAACCCAACAGAAAAAAGGATATGAATTTTAGTGGGCACTTCACAAGCAAGTAAATCCAAAATGGTAATGAACACTGGAATAGGCCTTATGCATCATTAATATTCAGATAATTAAAATTAAAGTTACATCACTAAATACCTACAGACTTAGCAAGAGTTGAAATACATTGAAATTGTCTAGAATGCAGATCAAAATGAAATCTCACACTGTTGATTGGAGGATAAATTGCTACAACCACTTTGAAAGATGATTTAGCATTATCACACACCGGAGCCTGTTGTGGGGTGGGGGGAGCGGGGAGGGATAGCATTAGGAGATACACCTAATGTGAATGACGAGTTAATGGGGGCAGCACACCAACATGGCACATGGATACATATGTAACAAACCTGTGCGTTGTGCACATGTACCCTAAAACTTAAAGTATAATAAAAAAAGAAGAAGTAAAACAAGTATAGTTTTGTGATTCTCAATTAGTCGTGATTGTTACAATAATCAAACCTATCAATTACTTCCTACAGTTCGATACGTGCATAATGTTTTAAATCCAAGGTAACTGAAAATAAGGCGGTGGCTGAAATTACTAGTAGTAATACTGTAGAGGGTACAGGTAATGACACTGTCCTAAAAACTTTATTTCTGTAACAATATGTTTGTGTGTGTACATCAAGGAAATGTTGCTTTTAACCTAGTGGCTTAAAAAAAAAAACATAGCAGGAAGTATACTGGGATTTTAAATATGATTTAAGGTAAAGCATCATAGATTTACCAGAAAGGAAAAATGTGTGTGTGTGTGTGTATATGTCTGTGTGTGTATATATATACGTATGTACACATACACACACACTCACACACCGATACACCTGAAAATAGCCATCGATTTTTCTTGGCCCATAGAAAAGCAACATTAATGCTCTTATTGGCACACTACCAGGGATTTAAGCCACTTTACTATTTCAAGACTTGTGCAACTGTGGTGATAACACTGACAAAGGAACAGAAATTGTACTTCGCTAGGGAAAAGTGACATTCAATTTTAAAATTTTATACAAAGGTGTTTTAATGGGAATGAATGCCCTGTCCAATATACAGGCTTACAAACCAGTTATTTAGAAATGGGCTGATATCAGCATCTGCCAAAATTCTTCTGAGGTCCAGAGTAAATTAATCATAAATGAGAATGAAAACTCATTAAATTTATTGCTGGACCCTGTATTTCTAATTCACAAATACAACACTATATTCTCTGAAAACTTCCAATGACATTGCAAAGGCAAAATATACTTCCAGGATGTATGGATGGATAGATACATAGATGATAGATGATAGATGATAGATAGATAGATAGATATAGATAGATAGATAGATAGATAGATAGATAATAGATATAGATAGATGATAGATAGATAGATAGATAGATAGATGATAGATAGATGATAGATAGATAGATGATAGATAGATAGATAGACAGATAGATAGATAGATAGATAGATGATAGATGATAGATAGATAGAATGATGTTCTTTTGAAAATTCTCTCATGGCCATGTTAATGAGACCAGAGCGAAAGTGACTGCATCCTATAGCTAAAAGATAGAAAACTGGTATTAGCCACAGCAGAAGTAGGCATTGCTATTTTGGCCACTTAAAATAGATAGCATGCTGGTATATAAGCTGGGTAAAAATGAGTTTCAGTTCTGAATGTGTATGATCTTGTATCATGGTCCCTCAAAAGAAAATTGACCATTTATAATTTTTGGTAGTGGGAGGGTGTCTCTGGGATTGTGTGTTCTAGAAAGATTGATAACATTTTAAAGGAACTGACTTATTTTAAAGCATGAACATTTTATGTAATAAAAGCAAGCCTCAATTTCAAAACAATCATCTGCTTGCTAAAAATAGGGACTCTTAGCCAGAAAGCATCTTATTGAATATAATTTCTATTGGTGTATTTTTAGTACACTGTGTGATTAGTACATTGTATGGTTAGTCAACTGTAAGTAGAAATAGAAATAAATAGTAGAAATGGAAGTTTCTTCTTTTCACCTACCTCCTCCCCACATGTTTTTCTCACTTTTGGCTGTCCCAACTACTGTTAAGCTCACTGAACTTCCTCGTCAGATTACACGTATCTTTCTTCCTTCTGATACACTGGACAGTGACTATGGCACACTGGCACCTACCAGTGCACCATCATGTGTAACAACTGTAAATTGACTAATGGGGACTTTTAAAGGTATATTTTAATGATGGCAACATTTCAAAAGAGTCCTTAATTCTGATAAGAATTCCCAAAGAATTATGCTATTAGGTGGGCAAAATGAAAGTATAGCTCACATCCCAAAAATAAGCTGTGGAAATATTTCATTCATTCAATATGTCATACCTTTTGTAGAACCAAGTGTTATTGCTTTCATTATTTCTGTTTTTGGACTTTGGAAGACACATTAATGAAAAAGCAGAAGAGAAAGTTAAGCTGTCAATTTTCTATATTTGTCTCTAGTTACACAGTACAACTTCAATAACATCTTTGCAAAAATATATTTTAGGACTATTTCTGAAAATGCTTAAGGTAATTAATTCAAGCTCAAATTAGAAAATGAACCCATCAGGGATATTACTTCTTAGGAAAAAAATCCCTTCACATCACAGCCTGCGTGAGAGCAGATATTTTGGGATTTCACTTGATTGGATACTCTTAGAAATATAAAGTAACAAATGTCTATGTATATATTTATATAAAAGTATTTTTCATTTGTCAAAGAAGTTTCTTCTTTCCATCCACCTCCTCCCCACAATTTTTTCTCACTTTTGGCTGTCTGAACTGCTGTTAAGCCCATTCAACTTCCTCATCAGATTTCATGTATCCTTCTTCCTTCCGATACAGTGGACAGTGACTATGGCACCCTGGCACCTACCAGTGCATCATCATTTGTAACAAAGCACATAACCCCCAACAACTGAACTGTATGCTTTCTGAGAGTTAACTGTATTTATTTCAGAGCCTGCTTGCTATTATGTGAATGTTTGTGTCCCCCACAAACTTTATATGTTGAAATCCTAACACCAAAACTGATAGTATTATGAGGTGGTGATTTTCAGAGGTGATTAGATCATGAGGCAGAGCCCTCAGAAATAAGATTAGTGTCCTCATAAAAGAGATCCCTGGGAGCTTTCCACCATGTGAGTACACAGTGAGAAATCACTCCCTATGAACTAGGAAGAGGGCCCACTCCTGACGATAAATCTGCCATCAACTTATCTTGACTACCCCTCCTGTAGAACAGTGAGAAATGAATTTCTGTTATTTGCAAGCTACTCAGTTTATGGTATTTTTGTTATAGCAGCTCAGACAGACTAAAACACTGCTTATACTACTTATGTTTATTATTATAATTACCTAGTTTAATTAAATATTATGTAAATTGAAAAATATGATTTTTAAAAATAGTGTTATTTCTATTAAAAACAAGAGCAGTACTTTGAGAAGACTCTATGAAAGTCAAAACAAGTTGCTGTCAAATTAAATGTGGGGAAAGAAAAGTATAAAATATTGAGTAAAAATACAAAACTCTTTAAGTGTTCTGCACCCAGCTTTCTATACAAGTCTCTAAGTTCCATTTAAAGGAGCAGAAACTGAAAATAGTATTCTTTGCATTTGGCTGAGATTTATACAATCAGGAATAAAACTTGGTTGCATATTCAAGAGAAAAAGGCCTCAGCCTACATCAAAAGATTGGCAAATTGATGTACATCCATATTTTTTTTTTTACTTTTTAAAGAATGTTTAATTTATATGCTTCCAAAATAATGATCTGCTCCAACCATCATTTAATTAACCAAGCAAATGCTGGTCACAGTTGGAATAAAGTTCATGTAATATAATAACACTTTGCATTTCTTTCTCTTTTACCTTCACTACCTAGTTATTCTCAGTTCATTTGTATAATAAAGTTTAATTTGCTGTAGTAAAATTAGCTGGACAATGATTTCAAAAAATGTGTAACGGAGTAAATGTATAGTGAAGTCAGCATAGAGAAGAGATAATGTTTAGAAGATGAAAAAACAGTACACTGATTGTTGCCTGATAATCAAATGTAGAACTTCTTAAGGGCGCAAATATGCATAGAATTATGCTAAGAAATATATTGAAATTTCTATTCTTAAGGACTAGAAGAAAAGTAGCAGAAGATTCTATCTCAGTTTTGCCACATGAGCTCCATTACAACTCTTTCCCTAGAGATAATTTTTGAAACCTTCTATAATATTCAATAGATGTAGAAATAACATACACAAATATAGAAATACATAATAGAAATATAGAATTATACGTGAATGGACAATCTAATATTATATCATTATTTTCCAAGACCAAATAGTTTTGGGAGCTGAAGCTAGAGAAAAGAATGTAATTGGCAGTAAGTCTGTCTGTGAAGAGCAGAGTGAGAAAGTAATTTTTTTTTATTAATCCAGAAAGTCTATATAATGAAGATGGGAATTATTGTAAAATTTTAAAAGACTACCTAATATTATATCATTATTTGCCAAGACCAGATAGTTTTGGGAGCTGAACCTAGAGAGGAAAATGTAATTGGCAGTTAAGTCTGTCTGTAAAGGGCAGAGTGAGAAAGTAAGATTTTTTTTTATTAGTCCAGAAAGTCTATATAATGAAGATGAGAATTGTTGTAAAATTTTAAAAGTCTGGGTAGTAAAAAAAAGTCTGGTTATGTATTTCATATGCAATTAGGTAATAACCATTTCTTTTGCTTTAATTGAGATTATAAGCCCCTCTACTTATTTTACTGTCTCAACAAAAACAGGCAAAAAACATTAATATCCATGGAAAAATTGGATCATTTAACAACCAAATAATATGTGTCATGGAATTTTCCTTTGAATAAATTTTTTCACATTGGAAATCCAGTCAGAAAAGAAAATTTATGAATTATAAAAGGATTATAAAAAGAGAAAAAATAATTATACTTGTATTTCCAGACACATCTAAAATTTGACTAGAAACATTGTGGCATAGTAGCAAGCTGGCTAAACTCCCTCCAGTAATAAAACAAACAAACAAAAAATGCAGCCCCTAGGATATAGCCAGAAATACACCAAAACTCAAATATGAAGGTGAGACAGTTCTTGGGGCACAGAGAAGTGAAAACATTCCTTGTAGATGGTAAGAGAATCATACTTCCACATCTGTCATGCCCTTCTCTCATTCTGCCTGGCACCAAGCGGGCAGAAAATTCTCATCAACTCACTCTTTCTACACTGGAAAAAGTGGGACTGAGGTGGACAGCTAGCTTTTCCACTATCTTGTACTTGCTTTAACCCACAGGAAGCATCAGAGTGTCTGAAGGAAGAATTATCCCTGAAGATAGATAGAGACAAAGGAAGAGGCAGGACTACCAGGCTCAGCCAAATAAACTCTACTTTGTAACCTGGCCAAAGGACACACCAAATCAGAGTGACTGCCCGGCAATGCCACACTGAGGGAGGTTTGTCCCACAGGTTCCCTGGGCAAGAACCTCTAGCCAGCCTCCTCACACCGCCAAAGCATTCTTTTGGGCACCTCCTTCATTCTGGAAGGAAAGAACTCAGATAGCTTACTAGAGCTGAGGTGATTCTGGGCTTAACGTGCCACCTAAGAGCCAAAAAGGGGCTGCTACCTAACAGCAAAAAACCTCTAAGCAAGCATATCTAATAGAAATTAAAATAAGCCAGACAGATAAGACTAGAATAATTGACTAATCCTTCAATGCAAAGATATATACGTACATCCATAAGAAATAACAGCAAACAGGAAAGCATGATGGTTCCATACAGAGAAAGCAAAGAGCCAGTAACTGACAATAATGAGACGACAATATGAGTTCTCTGAATAAAAATTCAAAATAGTAGTTTCAAGGAAACTCAGTGATCTTCAAGATAACACGGCAATGCAATTCAGAAATTTATCAGAAGGGGTGGAACAAGAAGGCAGAATAGAAGGTTTCCTTGATCATCCCCCCGCAGGAACACCAAATTTAACAACTGTCTACACAGAAACGCACCTTCATAAGCACCAAAAATCAGGTGAGCACACACAGTACCTGATTTTAACTACATATTACCACAAGAGGCACTGAAAAGGGCTGGAAAGACAATCTTTAATTACCCATGCCGCCCCTCCCCCATCCCCTGGAAACCGCTGCATGACACAGAGTATTTGCGCTTGGGGAGTGAGAATACAGTGATTGTGAGACTTTGCATTGAACTCAGTGCTGCTCTGTCATAATGGAAAAAAAGAACCTGCCTGTACTTAGTTGATGATCATCAACAGAGGGCGCATTTGAACTGGCCCTAGCCAAAGGGTAGTCCCCCATCCCAGTGGTTGGAACTTGATTTCCTGCACATCTCACCACCTTGGGCTGCAGGGCTACATAAACGTGAAAGGTAGTTTAGGTCACAAGGACTGCAGTTGCTAGGCAAGTCCTAGTGCTGAGCTGGGCTCAGAGCCAATGGACTGGGAGGGCACATGACCTACGGAGACACCAGCCAGGGCAGCTAAGGGAGTGCTTGCAGCATCCTTCCCCCAACCACAGTCTGCACAGCTTGCGGCTGGCTCCAAAAGAGATGCCTTCCTTCCACCTGAGGAGAAGAGAGCTAAGAGAAAAGGGGACTTTATCTTGCATCCTGGATACCAGATCAGCCACAATACAATAGGGCAACATGAGTCTTGGAATTTGTGGATAAAAAACCCCTGTACTAATGAAAAGGATGGAATTCTCAGGCTATCAATAGACCATGCAGACTTTGACTACATGCACCTCAGGAGTTTACATAATATGTTCAAAATTAGATATTTTTTGGGGGGGTTTTGTACATCAAGTACTTCATATTCTCAGGAAATTTCAGAAAGGTAGGCTCTCAAAAAACAAAACTGAATGTATTACCATTCTGGTAAATAAATGTCATGTAAGATTTTTTGTTCTTCTATTGAATATGGTTAGATATATGCATACCTACTACATTGTATGCCATTGAATATATAAACATCATTAATCAAGCAGGGTGAGGATTTCTGCCAGGTGAACTCTCCTTTCAGCACGGAGCCAACCACAGAATAAAAAGTACTTATAAAAAAAAAAACACAGCACAGGCTGATTAAACACAAACATTGGCAGTTGCAGACTAGGCAACAAAAGTTATATTACACAACAAGATATGATGGAAGACGACATGTTCTAAATTTAGAAAATTGAGTAGAATTAAGATTATTATATGGGATATATCACATAATTATTTTCTAATGTAATTGGGAATGTAGAAATATAATGAGTCCTAGTGAACTAATTCTTTTCTCAATGGCAAACTTTCAATTTCATATGACACAACAATGAAAATGAGTGCAAAACACTCCAACCTGATTTTGTAACAATCAAAAAGAATAACATGTTTCAATATTCTTAATCTATATAAATCAATATCTATGTGACACACATTTCAAAATATACCTAGCTTACAATAGCTAGATGTTAATCTTTCTAATAAAATAATAAATTGGCTGCCACCAGGAGCATAAACTTTTATTGTATAAAACATCTTTATTTTATCTTGTAAAATTGGCAACTTTGGTGATTCATTGTTCATGTAGCAGCTTGAAATCATTGCTAAAATGTTGATTATTTTGTTTTAATAGTCTCAACCTCATAAACCACTACAGGTGTTGTATTCTAAGAATAATGGGAGGGCAAAATAAAAACTTTAATAAATTTTTAGAAGAGCTATGGTACCACTTGCATTATCTTACAGAAATTGATTATGATTTATAAAAAGTTATTCATCTTGGTTGCATATATGTGATTCATTTAAATATTTTAAATCTTATTTATTTCATAGCACTGTAATGCTATGAAATAGCATTAAATGTAAAGGGATCTTAAGAAAAGCACAGCGTTATTAAATGGGTACCGAGTGAAGAAAAAATATATTTGAAGCAGTTTCCAAGGAGATTATATATTTCAGATTAATTCAGAATGAATTATAGTGCAACTGTGTGGAGGTAACCACAGTACACTTTAACTTGAAAGAAGCAGTCTATAATATGGACTAAAGATTGAGTTTTGAAGAAATTGTCCCAATATTATTCCTTACTCTGTCTTTTTGCAGGTATAGCACTTTTCATTTTCAGTTTCCTGAATGCTCTGCATTTTTCATTTGACAGGCACTTCTGTAGATTTAGATATTTTATTCATTTAATCTTCATAATAATGCTATGACAAAGTTGTTTTTCATTGTTGTGTAACACATCACCATCAACTTAGTGGCTTACAAACACTCAAACTTACTATCACACAATTCCCATGGATAATGAGTTCACCCATTGCTTATCTGTGTTTTCTGCTCAGAGTTTCATGGTCAGCCGTGTCCTCACTGGGAGGCTGGACTAGAACAGAAATGCTTCCTAACCCATTCAGGTTGTTCGCAGGATTCCTTTTCTTGAAGTTATGGAACAGAAGTTCCAAAGGTTTTTTTTGTTGTTGTTGTTCCTTTGTTGTTGTTTGTATGTTTGATTGTTTGGTTTGTAGCTGTCAGCCAGGAACCGCTCTCAACTCTCAGGTTCTTGCCACAGGACTCCCTCTATAAACAGTTCATGACATGGTTGTTTGCTTCTCCAAAGACAGCAGGATAATCTCTCTCATTTCAAATCTCTCTCTTCGATCTGCTAAAACAGAGTTCTATATATCATAATGTAATGACTAGAGTGATTACCCCATAATGACGCCCATCTCATATGTAATGATACCCACAGGCTCAAAGTAAAGGAACGAAGAAAGATCTACCATGCAGCAAATGGAAAGCAAAAAAGAGCAATAATCACTATTCTTATATCATACAAAACAGACTTTAAACACATAAAAATTAACAAAAACAGAAAACGTCATTACATAATGATAAAGAATGGTACAATCCAACAAGAAGACTTAGCTATCCTAAATAAATATGCACCCAACATTGGAGTACCCAGATTCATGAAACAAGTTTCACAAAAAGACTGACAACTAAGCAATAATAATGGGAGACTTTAACACCTGACTGGCTGCGTTAGATAGATCTTTGAGGCAGAAAACTAACAAATTCTGGACATAATTTCAACACTTGACCAATTGGGCCTAATAGACATCTACAGAACACTCCACCCAGCAACCACAGAATATACATTATTCTTGTCCATACACAAAACACATTCTAATATCCACCACACTCTCATTTACAAAGTGAGGCTGAAGAAAGTTTTTTTAAAAAAGGAAAACACTATCACTACACACACTCTTGAACAACAGTACAATAAAATAGAAATCAATATCAAGAAGATCCCATAAAACTATCCAAATACATGGAAATTTTAAAAACTTGCTCCTGAATAACTCCTGGGTGAACATCTGAATTAAGGAAGAAGTCAAAATTTATTTGAAATTAATGAAAACAGGGATATAACTTACTAAAATCCCTGGAATGCAGCTAAAGCAGTATTAAGAGGAAAGTTTCTAGTGAAAAATGCCTTCAAGAAGTTAGAAATATATCAAATTAACAATTAAAATGTGTACCTGCTGGAAGTGGAAAAATAAGAGTAAACCAATGCCAAAGCTAGCAGAAGAAAACAAAAATTAAAATTGGAGAAGAAATGAATAAAATTGAGGTACAAAAACCATAGAAAAAATCAATGTAGCCAAGGAATAGCTCTTGGAAAAGAATAAACAAGATTAATAAACTGTTATCTAGAGAGATGAAGAGATAGAGAAATTGCATTATGTTTCTGACAGTCTATTGTGGGACCTTGAGTTTATTAAATTAATACTTAATATAATATATATTAATATATTATATTAATATAATTATATTTATATTTTTATGAATATCTTTGTATTTTTGAAATATATTTAAAAATACATTTAAGAAATATATTTTATAAATAGAAATATATTATATTTTATATAGTATATATAATATACTAATTAATATATTAATAATTAATATATTAATATTATATATTAATAATTAATATATTAATATTATATATTATATAATTAATATATTTTATAATATATATGATGTATCTTTTATAATTATATATAAAATATATAATCTTATATATTATATTATACATTATATAATATATGTGATTTTATATATTATATAATATATAATAGAATAGAATACTTTTTATTATATTATATATTACATATTATATAATATATAATATATTATATTGTATAATTATTAATATATTAATATATTACATATAATATATAAATATAAAATATAATTTATAAATATAATATATATTTATAAAATATATTTTAAATATATTATAAAATATATTTTAAATATAAAAATATTCATTAAAATATATAATTATAGTAATATAATATATTAATATGTATTATATTAAGGATTAACTTAATAAACTCAAGGTCCCACAATAGGCTGTCTGCAAGCTTGAGGAGCAGGAGAGCCAGCCCGAGTCTCAAAACTAAAGAACTTGGAGTCCAGTGTTTGAGGGCAGGAAGCATCTAGCATGGGAGAAAGATGAAGTCTGGGAGGCTAGGCCAGTCTCACCTTTTCATGTTTTTCTGTCTGCTTTATATTTGCTGGCAGCTGATTACATTGTGCGCATCAGATTAGGGGTGGGTCTGCCTGCCCAGCCCACTGACTCAAATGTTAATCTCCTTTGTCAACACCCTCAAAACACACACTTGATTGGATTCAATCCAGTCAAGTTGATGCTCAGTATTAACCATCACAGTCTGATAGTATAGTCACTCAAGCTTTTTTTATTATGTCATGGAAGTTTAATGTTTTTTCATGTTCAACTTATTTCTTTGAATCTAAAGTGAGTATGTTGTAGATAATATATAATTGGATCATGTTTTTCCTATACCTTCTTCCAATCTCTGACTTTTGATTGGGAATATCTAGAAATTTTACATGTAATGTATTTGCTGACAAGGAAGATTTTTACTACTGTCATTTTCCTATTTCTGTTATATAAGGTATATTTTTCTCTCAGCTCTTCAACTGCTTTTTTGTGTTAAATATTTTTAGTGTATTATTTTGATTCATTTTTATTGGTTTTACTCTATATTTTTAATTGTTTCAGTGGCTGCCTTGTGGGTTGCAATTAAAATCTTAATTTACACACAACCAAAAGTTAATGCTAATCTTATTTCAATAGCACTATGAGTTTAATTGTGTCTCCCCAAAAATATGTGTTGAAGTCCTTACCCTTAGTATCTCAGAATATGGCTTTATTTGAAATAAGTTGCTGCAGATGTCATTAGATAGGATGAAGTTATACTAAAGTAGATTGGGTTCCTGATTCAATATGACTGGTGTCTTTTTAAAAAGACAGATATATGAAGACACAGCGATACAGGGAGAATTCCATGTGGAGATGGAGGCAGAGTTGAAGTGATACATTTGTGAGACAAGGGACACTAAAGATTATTGCTAGTCATAACCAGGAGCTAGTATAGTAGCGCAGAAAAATTTGCACTGATAGCCTGTCAAAAAAAAAGAGAACCCTGCTGACACTTTGGTTTCAGACATCTAGATTACAGTACTGTGAGACAATAAATTTCTGTTGTTTGAAGCCACTGAATTAGTAATACTTCCTTACAACTTTCATATATATAAAATAAATTTGCTCATATGATGATTATGGGGACTGCAAAATCCCAAGATCTGTAGTCTGCAAGCTTATGATCCAAGAGAGACAAAGTGTAGTTCTATTATGTGTCTGAAGACCTAAGAACCAGGAGAACCTGTGGTGAAAGTTCAAATCTGAAAGCTGGCAGGCCTGAGACCCAAGAATAATGATATTTCAGTTTCTGTCCAAAAGTCAGAAAAGACCAATGTTTCAGCTTAATCAATCTGGCAGGATGAGTTCCCTCTTCATCAGCCATTTTGTTTTATTCAGGCCTTCACTTGATTGGATGAGGCCTACTCACATTAGAGGGGACAATCTTCTTAACTCAGCCTACAGATTCAAATGTTACGTTTGTTTATTTAAATAGATGTATTTTATTTTAAATTGACAAATAATAATTGTATATCTTTATGGGGTTCACTATGGTGTTTAGATATATGTTTAAATTGCGGAATCATTAAATCAAGCTAATTAGAAAATCTCTCACCTCATATACTTTTATTGTTTAAGTATTTAAAATATACTCAGCAATTTTAAAATATATGATGAATTATTATTTATTATAATCACTATTCTGTGCAATAGATTGCTAAAGCTTATTTCTCCTGTCTCACTGAAACTTTGTACCCCTGAACAAAATCTCCCCTGTCTCCATCTACCCAGCTCTTCCAATCTCTGGTAACCACCAAAGTGATTCAAATATTTATCTCATTCCAGAAACACTTTCACTGACACATCCAGAGTAATGTTTAGTCAAATGGTCTAATCAAGTTAACACATAAAATTAATCATCACAAGTATGTTAGAGGTGATTATGACGAGAGCTTAGAAAGACAAGAGAAGAGCTGTAGGGAAAGTTTCTACCATCTTAGATAATACATATATAACATCATAAACAGAATGTTGTTAGAGACAGGAATGTTAAAAATGCTTCTGGTGATATCTGAGATGGGAAAGAGAAGCATGCTAGTGGAAACTGGAAGAAAGATTATAGATTTTATAAAATGACTGAGAACCTGTCTTAATTATGTTCTATTTTTGTGCAAAGTAGTATTTGTAAATGATAAACTTGAATATTTAGCTGAGTAGATTGCCAAGCAAAGTGTGAAAGGAGCAGAGAAGAGGTAATTTTATTTTCATTGCCATCTACATCGCTGTCTTAGAGGCAATGGATGTCTGCAAATTCGGAGTCTTTCTCTCTGGGGTGCTACAGCACAGATTGATTTTCTCTTTGGCCTTTCCCCCTGCAGATACGTAAGTTTCCTTGGACTGCTAAGTCAATTTCCACTTGTCTACCTGCTCTCCAGCTTCTAAAATTGTGTTTCATTGCTTGTCAGCTGTCATTTCCTCTCTTTTCCTTGACCTTACAGATTTCTGCCTTTAAATATTTTAATGTCATTTTAGTAGGATTTCAATTGGGAACAGAAGTTAATGTGTGGATTAAATTTACCTTGTTGAGTGCACTCAAAATCCCCGATTGGCTGTCAGGGTTCTTGCAAGCTCCTCGTTTTGACATTATGAAGTTCTTCCTTCTCTGAATAACTTTTTGTTGCATATTTGACCTAAACCTTGGGATGGAGTAAACCATTCATTTGCTTATTTCAATATTTTCATTTGTATGCTTTCAAATAAGCTGGACTTGTTCCAATCTGCTATACATAGGTTTGTTTATATCTTTACAGTAAACATCTCAGTTGAGTATTATTTTCTCTTTGTAAAGACATTGTGACTCAGATACCACTTGTAAAGTCTGTATGAACACACAGCTAGTAAATGGCATAACTGAAATTCAAATGGAAATCTGATTCTAAAATATACTTGTAGCAACATAGCTGATTCCTGTTACTGTATCTGCTCCTGTAAATTTTGTAAATTCATTACAATTTTTAAAATATCAAATATTTTCATATATTTAGTCTTTGCTACCATGAATAGCTTCAATGGGAATGATGATTAATTCTAGAATGTGCTTGTCTTTTATATCTCTGTGACTTTTAGGGTTAAAATAAACCTTGTTGGTTTACAAATGATTCCTGAATGATTTCTTTCCTCTAAATGCTACAGCACTTCACTACAAGGTCTGCAAAGAAGCTATGTGGGGGAGTGAATTAGGAGGTGACTGAGATTATGTAATTCAGTTCATATATGTCATAATTTTTCATTGTTCCCACTGTTTTAGAGAAAAGTAACAAAGGAGAAGACATGTGGATGTGTAGAGAAATGCAAGGTGGATATATTAATGCTACAGTATAATCTTCTGTGGGTGTTTAGCCTGGGGATGAGAAAACTAAGGAGAACCATGCCAGTTGTGTTGAAATATTTGAAGAGCTGTCATGTAGAAGAGAGAATAGACTTTTTTATATAGGCCCAGAGGGTATAACTAACATTAAGGGATGAAAGTCATAGGGTAGAAAAATTTTATTCAATTTAAGGAATAACTTTCTTTTTTTTTTTTTTTTTTTTTTTTAATTATACTTTAGGGTTTTAGGGTACATGTGCACAATGTGCAGGTTTGTTACATATGTATCCATGTGCCATGTTGATTTCCTGCACCCATTAATTCGTCATTTAGCATTAGGTGTATTTCCTAATGCTGTCCCTCCCCCCTCCCCCCACCCCACAACAGTCCCCGGAGCGTGATGTTCCCCTTCCTGTGTCCATGAGTTCTCATTGTTCAATTCCCACCTATGAGTGAGAACATGTGGTGTTTGGTTTTTTGTCCTTGCGATAGTTTACTGAGAATGATGTTTTCCAGTTTCATCCATGTCCCTACAAAGGACACGAACTCATCATTTTTTATGGCTGCATAGTATTCCATGGTGTATATGTGCCACATTTTCTTAATCCAGTCTATCGTTGTTGGACATTTGGGTTGGTTCCAACTCTTTGCTATTGTGAATAGTGCCGCAATGAACATACGTGTGCATGTGTCTTTATAGCAGCATGATTTATAGTCCTTTGGGTATATACCCAGTAATGGGATGACTGGGTCAAATGGTATTTCTAGTTCTAGATCCCTGAGGAATCGCCACACTGACTTCCACAATGGTTGAACTAGTTTACAGTCCCACCAACAGTGTAAAAGTGTTCCTATTTCTCCACATCCTCTCCAGCACCTGTTGTTTCCTGATTTTTTAATGATGGCCATTCTAACTGGTGTGAGATGGTATCTCACTGTGGTTTTGATTTGCATTTCTCTGATGGCCAGTGATGAGGAGCATTTCTTCATGTGTTTTTTGGCTGCATAAATGTCTTCTTTTGAGAAGTGTCTGTTCATGTCCTCTGCCCACTTTTTGATGGGGTTGTTTGTTTTTTTCTTGTAAATTTGTTTGAGTTCATTGTAGATTCTGGATATTAGCCCTTTGTCAGATGAGTAGGTTGCAAAAATTTTCTCCCATTGTGTAGGTTGCCTGTTCACTCTGATGATAGTTTCTTTTGCTGTGCAGAAGCTCTTTAGTTTAATGAGATCCCATTTGTCGATTTTGGCTTTTGTTGCCATTGCTTTTGGTGTTTTAGACATGAAGTCCTTGTCCACGCCTATGTCCTGAATGGTATTGCCTAGGTTTTCTTGTAGGATTTTAATGGTTTTAGGTCTAACATATAAGTCTTTAATCCATCTTAAATTAATTTTTGTATAAGGTGTAAGGAAGGGATCCAGTTGCAGCTTTCTACATATGGCTAGCCAGTTTTCCCAGCACCATTTATTAAATAGGGAATCCTTTCCCCATTTCTTGTTTTTGTCAGGTTTGTCAAAGATCAGATAGTTGTAGCTATGCGGCATCATTTCTGAGGGCTCTGTTCTGTTCCATTGATCTATGTTTCTGTTGTGGTACCAGTACCATGCTGTTTTGGTTACTGTAGCCTTGTAGTATAGTTTAAAGTCAGGTAGCGTGATGCCTCCAGCTTTGTTCTTTTGGCTTAGGATTGACTTGGCGATGCGGGCTCTTTTTTGGTTCCATATGAACTTTAAAGTAGTTTTTTCCAATTCTGTGAAGAAAGTCATTGGTAGCTTGATGGGGATGGCATTGAATCTATAAATTACCTTGGGCAGTATGGCCATTTTCACGATATTGATTCTTCCAACCCATGAGCATGGAATGTTCTTCCATTTGTTTGTATCCTCTTTTATTTCATTGAGCAGTGGTTTGTAGTTCTCCTTGAAGAGATCCTTCACATCCCTTGTAAGTTGGATTCCTAGGTATTTTATTCTCTTTGAAGCAATTGTGAATGGGAGTTCACTCATGATTTGGATGATTATCTCAATAGATGCAGAAAAGGCCTTTGACAAAATTCAACAACCTTCATGCTAAAAACTCTCAATAAATTAGGTATTGATGGGACGTATCTCAAAATAATAAGAGCTATCTACAACAAACCCACAGCCAATATCATACTGAATGGGCAAAAACTGGAAGCATTCCCTCTGAAAACTGGCACAAGACAGGGATGCCCTCTCTCACCGCTACTATTCAACATAGTGCTGGAAGTTCTGGCCAGAGCAATCAGGCAGGAGAAGGAAATAAAGGGTATTCAGTTAGGAAAAGAGGAAGTCAAATTGTCCCTGTTTGCAGATGACATGATTGTATATCTAGAAAACCCCATTGTCTCAGCCCAAAATCTCCTTAAGCTGATTAGCAACTTCAGCAAAGTCTCAGGATACAAAATTAATGTACAAAAATCACAAGCATTCTTGTACACCAATAACAGACAAACAGAGAGCCAAATCATGAGGAATAACTTTCTAATAGTGCATAGTATTGGAACAGGTGGCTGCATAAAGTCCCAGAAAGTGTTCATTCTAATGCTGAATACCCATGCATCAAGAGTCCTGTGGAAATGATGCTTGCAGGGATTAAAGAACGAAGTAGAATCTAATCTAATATAGCCTCTTCCTACTAGAATGCCAAACTCAGAAAGAGTTTCTCTCTGTTCTCTTTCTCTTTCTCTCTTTTGTGCTCTCTTTGTCTAATTTATCTATCTACCTATTTAATTTCCAAAAAGATGAGACTGACAGAAAGGAAGTTTAAGAGTTAAAAAGAATAATGTGTGTATGTGTGTGCATGTGTGTGTGAAAAAATGTATTTTAAAGGTATTGGATGCCCGTTGAGAATGTTTATATTCCTCTACCCCTTGAGGTTTATGGTTAGCAAAAAAATAGTAACAAAGATAATTTTGTTATATCTTATTGTATTGCAGAAGGAGATTTCCATAGTAGAATAAAAAAACTTTTAAATCAGAGATAACCTGGGTTCAAATTCCAACTTTGTCACTTTTAGCTTTTTGACCTTGAAAAAGAAACTGAACCTTTATAAACTTTCATTTTTTTTTTACTATAAAATTTGGATAATAAACTACCTTAACTGTAGGGTTACTGAGAAATTAACTGAGACAAGTCACATGAAGCACATTTTATATTGCCTAGTATGTAGACAGCAATAATAAATCCTGGCTTCATATATTTCCTTACTTTAGTTTACATTGTTTTTACAAATGTATCACATCAGCTGATAGAATTTTGATGTCATCATTTAAGTTTCTGGTTATCTGGTGTAGAATGCAACTGTTTTTCTGATTTAAGATAATTCAATCAACAAATTTTTCTTGAGCTCCAATTTTGCTCATTCTATCTTTCTCTCCATGAAAAAAGAAAGTGAGAAATGTCATTTCATTTGGCAATGGTTAAACATAGGCAAACCTGGCCTGGCGCGGTGGCTCACGCCTGTAATCCCAGCACTTTCGAAGGCCGAGACGAGGGGATCACGAGGTCAGCAGATCGAAACCATCCTGACTAACACGGTGAAACCCCGTCTCTACTAAAAATACAAAAAATTAGCCGGGCGTGGTGGCGGGCGCCTGTAGTCCCAGCTACTTGGGAGGCTGAGGCAGGAGAATGGTGTGAGCCTGGGAGGCGGAGCTTGCAGTGAGCCAAGACAGCGCCACTGCACTCCAGCCTGGGGGACAGAGCGAGACTCTGTCTCAAAAAAAAAAAAAAAGAAAAAGTCAAACCTTTAGAAATATTTCTTTATTTATTTTAAAATTTGTGCTTGTAAAATACTTAGTTACAATATATGTTTACTAATTTACTGTTTTTTAAAGTTGTTTTATTACAAAAAAACAATTTGGTGCTATACACCCCAGAGAATACTTTAATGCTCAATTATCTGAAAAAATAATCTATGGTAGGCTTTTTCACAGCCCTGCTGAATTCTAGGTAATCTTTCTTGAATTTGTGTGAGAAAATGTGTAGACTCACAGTTTACTTCAGAATTAAAAATATTACTACAGAATTCATTCAAATTTTATACCTCTGATTGTAGCATATTGAAATGCTTAAGAAGTTCCTTTAGTGCAGATGATAACAACCACGTATGCAAAAGTACCAGAAAAATTTTCTGTGTGTTTTTATGCATGTATCTTTGTGTATGGTTACAGTATGATCGTGGCAAATGTATAAGATACACACATGTCACACTTTTCATGCCTGATTAATTCATAAAAGGCATGTGTGAGTGTATGTATGTGTGTATTTGCTTATGCTCACTTTCTGTGCTTGTCTAAATAATGAAGATTTTTTCCTGTATCTATGCTTTCAGAAACCATACCTGACTAACTGATGGGGAATGTGTATTTACATTTTGCTACTACACTAATTATTTCTGATTAAATTTTCTAGTTGGTTATGTAAATCATGAATTGGATTCTCAGGTTAATTTGACTAAAACTACCAACTAGTAAATATTTTCAATTAAGTGATTTTCTTCATAATGCTCATCAACGATTCTTTGTTCTTGTTTTTTGAAGAATATTGATTAAAATACAATAGTGTCGTTGTAAAATGATTGACAAGTATAATGAATGAAATAAAAATAGTTGAATATTTTTAAATCAAAACAAATTCAGTGATAAATGTTAATATATTTTATTCTAGTTGTTTGTATGTCTGTGTGTAGCAGATAAAAGAAAATCTCCATGGGAATTGAGATGCAAATGAGATTGAGACATCATTAGGATAAAAATGTTAGAATCATAAATGTCAGAAAAAAAATTCGTACCTGGTAACCTTGGGGAAATCTTTGTACTTTCTAAAGATAAAAAGAAAGTCGTTGCAAATCTATTTATTTTTATTCTAAAAAGACAAAGTGATCCAGCTGATATACAGTTGTAGATAAATGCATGTACAGTCATACAGTGTATATACTGATGCTTTATATGTGACAGAAAGCTTGTCTTTCTTCTTTAATAATTGTTGAAAATTTAGTTTTTGTGACCACACAGTAATTGATTACAAGAAGGGACTATAGTGTATTTATTTATTCATTTTTTGAACATTTCCATTGTTTTCTACTTTAAAATTACATTAACAGTGCTGCAGTGAAGATACATGTACTCAAATTTTTTTTTTTTTTTTTGAGACAGAGTCTCACTCTGTCGCCCAGGCTGGAGTGCAGTGGTGCAATCTCGGCTCACTGCAAGCTCCGCCTCCCGGGTTCACACCATTCTCCCACCTCAGCCTCTCCGAGTAGCTGGGACTACAGGCGCCCGCAACCACGCCCGGCTAATTTTTTGTATTTTTAGTAGAGACGGGGTTTCACCGTGGTCTCCATCTCCTGACCTCGTGATCTGCCCGCCTCGGCCTCCCAAAGTGCTGGGATTACAAGCGTGAGCCACCGCGCCCGGCCATGTACTCAAATATTTTTTAATAATTCTACTAATTTTCATTAATTATATTCCTGGAAATGCATGTAGAAAATTAAATGATATAGGTATTTAAAATATTCTTATTACCATATTACTTGATTATTTTTGCCACATTACTTTCTAGAACAGTCGCGTCAATCTATTTTCTTGTTGGGAAGGTAAAATGCAAACATTAGATGTCTAGAACCCAATAAAAACGACAATGTAAACAAGTTGTATTAGTTTGTTCTCATACCGTTATGAAGAAATACCTGAGACACAGTAATTAAAAAAAAAAAAAAAAACAGAAATTTAATAGACTCACAGTTCCACATGGCTGGGGAGGCCTCAAAATCACAGTGCAAGGCAAAAGAGGAGCAAAGGCAAGTCTTAGAAGGCAGCAGGCAAGAGACTATGTGCAGAGGAACTGCCCTTTATAAAACCTTCAGGTCTCATGAGTCTTATTCACTATTATAAGAACAGCACGAGAAAAAAACCCGTTCCCATGATTCAACTGCGTCCTGTCAGGTCCATCCCATGGCATGTAGGGATTATGGGAACTAAAATTCAAGATGATATTTGGTTGAGGACACAGCCAAATCATATCATTCTGCCCCTCACCCCTTTCAAATCTCATTTTGTCACATTTCAAAACACAATCATGCCTTCCCAACAGTCCCCCAAAATCTTAACTGCTTTCAGCATTAACTCGCAAGTCCACAGTCCAACGTCTCATCTGAGACAAGGCAAGTCTCTTCTGCCTGTAAGCCTGTAAAATCAAAAGGAAGTTGGTTACTTCCTAGATACAATGGGGGTGAAGGCATTGGGTAAATACACCCAAATGGGAAAAAATGGCAAAACGAAGAGGCTACAGGCCACATAAAAGTCCAAAATTCAGTGAGGCTGTTAAATATTAAAGCTCCAAAATGACCTCCTTTGACTGAAGGTCCCACATCCAGGTCACACTGATGCAAGAGGTAGGCTCCCACAGTCTTGGGCAGCTCTGCCCCTGAGACTTTGCAGGGTACAGCCTCTCTCCTGGGTACTTTCACAGAATTTTCCACCTCTGCTGAAAACTTCTGTCCAGGCATTTCCATACATCCTCTGAAATCTAGCTAGAGGTTCCCGACGAGATCACCACCTACATCTGAGACCACCTCAGCCTGGACTTTATTGTTCATTTCACTATCAGCATTTTGGTAAAGCCATCGAACAAGTCTCTAGGAAGTTCTAAACTTTCCCACATTTTTCTGTCTTCTTCTGAACCCTCCAAACTCTTTCAACCTCTGCATGTTACCCAGTTCCAAAGTTGTTTCCACATTTTTCGGTATCTTAATAGCAGTACCCCACTCTACTGGTACCAATTTACTGTATTAGCTCATTCTCATACTGCTATGAAGAAATAACAAGACTGGGTAATTTATAAAGAAAAAGAGGTTTAAAGGACTCACAGATTCACATGGCTGGGGAGGCCTCACAATCATGGCAGAAGGCAAAGGAGGAACAAAGGCATGTTTTACATGGTGGAAAGCAAGAGAGCATGTGCAGGGAACTGCCCTTTATAAAACCATCATATCTCATGAAACAGTCACTATCACGAGAACAGCACTGGAAAAACCCACCCCCATGATTCAGTGACCTCCTGCTTGTTCTCTCCCATGATAAATGGGGATTATGGGAGTTACAATTGAAGATGAGAATTGGAGTGGGACACCATCAAACCGTATCACAAATTGTAGAAAAAGACCTACAGCACATTAACATAGTTGCATTACCACACAGGCTTTAAAATTAAAGTTATTTTTGCATGAAATAAAACATAAGAAATGTGTTTTTGCATGAAACAATGAAAATAGTCAATAAAATAATGGAAAGTATGGGAACTTAAATAATTGGATTCTATGAGGAATAACCAAATAAATATTCTAGAGATTAAAAACACAGTGTCTCAAACTTAGACCATATTATATATGTTTAACAGCAGACAGGACATGGCAGAAGACAAATTAGTAAAATGGAAAAGATATCAATGGAAAATAGTCAATATGAAGCACAGGGCAATAATGATTCTTTTTTTTTTTTACTGGACACAGTGTAAGGAAAATGTGAGCACACTGAAATATCTAACATATATGTTGTTAGAGTTACAGAAAGAGAAGAGAGAGAAAATAGAGCAGATATAATATTTGAATATGTAATACCAAAAATTGATAAACTTCAATTGACAGATTCAAGAATCCGAGTGAACCCCAACCAAAATAAAAGCAAAGAGAACCCCATGTATATGCTTAGTCAAATTACCGTAAGCTGAAGTCAAAGTGAAAAAACATATCTTAAAAAAATAGCTGTGGCTTGGGAAGAGACATACAATGTTACTTCCAAATGAGCCTCAGTAATCCTAACAACTAGATTATTTTCCATAAGAAATGGAGCCAGAAGACAATAGAAAGTTATTATTAAAATACTAAGTAAAACAAAATCCTAATAAAGAGAAAGACCTACCAACCTATGATGGTATCCCTAATAAAAATATCACTCAAACTGAAAGCTAAATAAATCATTTTCAAACAAAAGATTGATGAGATAATTTATCAGCAGAAGAACTGCTAAGTGAATTTCTCAAGCTAAAATCAATGTTACCACATGAAAAGCAGAATCACAGTAAAATAAGAGTATTAGAAGCTTTAATATATAAATAATTATAAAATAATATTGTAATAATATTGTTAACACGAAAACAACAAGATCTTGGTAGATTTATAATAAATATGTCTATAAATATATGACAAATATCACAAAAGGCATGGAAATGGTGTGAATAGTTATATATGCTTTGTAAAATCTTTGCAGTTTTATAAAAATATTAATACTACAAAAAAGGGTTGATTATAATAACTAGGAATGCATTCTGTAACCTAAAGATGTTAATAAAAATTAATAAAATAATGTACAAGTAAAACTTAATATAATAGAACTAATTGTATAAGAATGTATGATTAATTGAAAATAAATAAATTTACCAAAAACAAATAAGAAATAATGAAACAAGTTGCAAAATGGTTGACTTGAACCTACCTATGTTAGTAATTGTTTTAAATGCACATGTACTAAACACTCTAATTGAAAAGCAAACTGTCAGAACAATTAAAAAATATAACTATATGCTGTTTAAAAAGGACAAATATTAACTACAACAACAGAGAAAGTCTGGAAGAGAAAGGACGGAAAAGATATACCATGCAATCTCTAAATAAAGTTACTGTAGGTAAATATAAACTATATCAAAATATCAGACCATGTTGAAAGAAACAACCTTTATTCTTTGGACCATAATCCCACACACAGAAGAAGATTATTAAAATATGCATTTAACAAAAGACTTTATTTAGAATAGATAAAGAAATCCTGGAAGTCATTAAAAACAAGATAGGCAATTAAATTTAAAACTAAATGGAAGGCTAGATACAGTGGCTCAGTCTTGTAAACCCAGCACTTTGGGAGGCTGCGGTGAGAGAATTGCTTGAGTCCAGAAATTTGAGACCATCCTGGGCAACATAGCAAGAACCTTTCTTTAAAAAAAAATAAAAATTAGCCAGGCTTGGTGGTGTGTACTCCAGAGGCTGAAGCGGGAGGATTACTTTATCCCAGGAATTCAAGACTGCAGTAAACTACGATCATGCCACTGTACTCTAGACTGGGTGACAGAGAGTCTAGTCTCTGTCTATAAATAAATAAATATAGTAAAAGAACCTGAACAAGACTTTCAGAAAATGATATGTACAAGACCAATAAGCACATAGGATAACAATCAACACAACTAGTCATTAATTGAATGAAAATAGAATCACAATGAGGTACTACTACAGACCTACTGATGACTAAAATTAAAAAGACAAATAATACTAAATGTTGACAAGGATGTAAAGGAGTTGACAATCCCATATTTTGCCAGTGGAAATGTAAATTGCTGTCAGTTTTTCAGAAATAATTTTGGCTGTTTCTACTATATCTAAGAATACATACATCTGGTGAGCCAGCAATTTCACTCCAAGAGAAATGAGTTCTTACCTTCACCATGACATAAGCAAGAATATTCATAACAGTTTTATACATTATAGCCATAAACATAAACTGCCAGTTAAACGAGGAGTTTGACTGAGCAGATTTTGGTCGAAAAGTACAAATATTTAGTTAGAATGATGAATAAGTTCCAGAGCACTATTGTACAGCATGGTGACTGTAGTTAATAGTTAACGTAATGTATACTTTAAAATTGTTTATAGAGTAGATCTTACCTGCCTTCAACACCAAAAAATAATAAGTATGTATGGTGATGGATATGTTTATTAGCTTGATCCTGTCATTCCTCAATTTATACATATATAAAAATATCATATATGCTTCAAATATATATATAGTTTTTTTGTTAATTATACCATAGTGAAGCTGAAACAAGATAAATAAAATAAAATGTGGGGGAGTTTTACCATATGGAGAAGCTGGTAATAGCACAATAATAATAACAATAACAGTAATAATTGTTATATAACCCAAGTATTTCAAAGAATGAATGATAGTTAAAAGCTACATATCTTATATTAAAATTTTAGTTATACTATTTATCTAAAGAAGCCAAAGCTTAAATATAATTAATTGATATTTTAAAAAGTAAATACTTTTATCAGGAAATGCAGAAAAGAGAGCACTTTCCAGCTTTCAGTAGAAAGCCAGCATTGTCCTGACATCAAAATCTGATATGTAAATTGTAATAGAAAACTACAGAAAAATGTCTGTCATGAATATAGATGCAAAAAAATTTATAAAGCATTAGGATACAAAATCCATCAATATATAAAATGTATACTACATCATAACCAAGTGGATTTTTTACCTGGAATTTAATATTGGTTTAGTATTTTAAAATCAATCAATGTGATTCACCATTAACAGAGAAGTGGAGAAAAATCAGAAAATTAGAAGTGCATTTCCTTTATCTGATAAATAACATCTAAGAAAACCTTCAATTTATATCATATTTATTGGTGAAAAACTGAGCTCTAAACTGGGGAACAAGAAAAGGGTATCTGTGCACACCATTTGAAGTCAAAATTGTAATGAAAGCCATAACAAGTAAGACAAGGTTGAAAAAATATGAAAGGCCTCAGCCTGAGAAGCAAGTATTAAAGCTCTCCTTATATGAAGATTATATGATCATAGATGTAGAATATACTGAAAAATGCACAGAAAATCCACTAATGCTAGCAAATGATTTTTGTACATATTCAGGATACAGTGTGAATATATAGAAAAAATAGATTTTTTGCTTACTAGTAACAAACAATTGGAAAAAGATTTAAAATATCACTCAAACTAACATAACATGAAACAATTGGATATGAATTTAACAAAATACATGCAAAAATTATACACTATAACACATAAACATTGCTGAGAAAAAGTTAAAAAGCCATAAATTAGTGGGAAGGGATATCGTATTCATGAATTTGAAGGTCCAATATTGTTAAGATGCCCATATTCATAAAAGGTTAAATAGATTTATTGTAATCCCACATGAAACATGAGGATTTTTTAAAAAATGGTTAAGTGGATTTGAAACTTATAAGAAGCAAAAGACCTATAATACAGAAAAACAATTTTGAAAAAGAAGCCCAAAGTTGTAATACTAACATTAGCAAAATGAAGGCTCAATATATAACTGCTGTATATGATCAATTGATTTTCTGACTAAGGTGCTAAGGTAACTAAGTATGGAATGAATAATATGTCAACAAATAGTGCTGAGAAAAACAGGACATCTGTAGATAAGAAAATACATATTTACATTTATCTCACTCCATATACAAAAATGAACTTGAAATGCATCATAGATCTAAATATAACAACTAAAATTAAAAGCTTTTAGAAAAAATTGTAGGAAGATGTTGCTGACTTTGAAGTAGGCAAAGGGTTCTTAGACATATAAGAACAAATTCTAGTCATAGAAGAAAAATGATCTGATACAGCTGAAAATGTCACTATAAGAATTTTATAATACAATCAGAAATATCAACAATAGAAAGGAATAAGCAGAGGAAAGAATCGCAGTGTTCAAAAAATCAGTTCTTTGAATCAACTCAGACAATTATAAAGAAGAAAGAATAAAAAGAATGATTAAAACCTCTGAAAAATATGGGATTTTGTAAAGACACCAAACCTATGACTCATTGGTCATTGTGTTGTGGGAGTTGAGGGACTAGAGAGACCAATGTGTGGAACAGGAGGATTTTATTTAGGTGACCCCTGGCTCAATGAGCTAACATCCAGAGGCTGAGCCCTGAACAAAGACAGGGCTCGACTTTTATACATGCATCTGAAAAGGGCATGTGAAACCTGTAAGGCAGGTAAGCAAGCTTACAGAAGCAGAACAAAGGCAGTTTATCAAACAGTGACAGGTTTTACAACTCAAGCCAGGTGTTGCAACTCAGGCATATCTTGTGACCTTTGCTGTGCTGCACAGAAGGGAAAAACAGGAACTTACAAAACTTGTGAAGATAATTGTGAGAATAGTAAGGGGGAAAGTGGAAGCTGAAAGAGAAAAACTTGTTTTTCCCAACCTTGCTCTGAGTTGGGAGGGAGAGACTCTGGAGCCCATTCCTTCTTAGCCTCGGCTCTGCAGATAGTGCTATCAAAGCCTCGACAGAGCCCTGCCCTTCCCTGGGTCTTGGAGTGAGTCAGCCTAGTACAGAAAAACTTGTTTTTCTTTTTATATCTTCTGCTTCAGTTGGTGTCCTTGAAAGAAAGTGAGAGAGAGCAAACAACTTGGAAAACATATTTAAGGATATTGTACACAAGATTTTCATCAACACTACTATAGAGGTCAACATTCATATCCAGGAAACTCAGATAACCCCTGTGAGATACCATACAGGATGACCATTCCCAAGACACATAGTCCTTGATCCTCCAAGGTCAAAGCAAAAGAAAAAATATTAGTGGGAACTAGAGAGAAGAGACAGACAAAGAGAGAAAGAGAGAAGAAGGAAAGAAAGAAGGAAGGAAGAAAGAAGAAAGAAAAAGAAAGAAAGGAAAGAAAGAAAAAGAAAGAAAGGAAAGAAAGAAAAAAGAAAGAAAGAAAGAAAGAGAGAGGGAGGGAGGGATGAAGGAAGGAAGGAAGGAAGGGAAAAAAAAGAAAAGAAAGGAAAACAGAAACAAAATATCAGGCCAAAAATGAACCATTCAGCAGAAACCCTACAAGCCAGAAGAGACTGGGGGCCTATATTCAGCATTCTTAAAAAAAGAAATTTCAACCAAGAATTTCATATCTAGCCAAACTACACTTCATAAGTGAAGGAAACATTAAATATTTATTAGACCAAGCAAATGCTGAGAGAATTTGTTACCACCAGACCTGCCATATAAAAGTTCCTTAAGGGAGTACTAAATTTGGAAACAAAAGGCCCTAACCAGCTATTGCAAGAATCATTGACAATGTCAATGAACAACACAATCAAGTCATCATAACAACAAGCTAACAACACAATAACAGAATTAAATCCACAGGTATCAATATTAACATCCAACGAAAATGGCTACATGCTCCACCTAAAAGGCACAGAGTAACAAATTGGGTAAAGCAGCCAAACATAACTGTATACTGCCTTCAAAAGACCCATCTGACATGCAATGACACCCATAAGCTCAAAGTAAAGGGGTACATAATAATTTATCATCAAACAGAAAGAAAAATGAGCAAGGGCTGCTATTCTTATTTCAGACAAAACAGACTTTAAACCAACAATCATTAAAAAGGACAGAGAAGAGCATTACATAATGATAAAAGGTTCAATTCAAAAATATGTGACTATTCTATCTATATATGGACCCAATACAGGAGCCCCCGGATTCATCAAACAAGTTCTTAGAGACACACAAATAGACAGATAACCACACGGTAAAACTGGGAGACTTCGACATTCCAGTAAAGGAATTAGACAAATCATCAAAGCAGAAAACTAACAAAGACATTCAGGACTCAAATTTGATACTTAACTAAATAGACATAACCTCTACCAAACCTTCCACCCAACAACAACAGAATATACGTTCTTCTCATCTGCACATGGCACATACCCTGAAATTGACCACACAGTTAGTCATAAAGCAATTCTCGACAAATTCATAAAAACTGATATCACACCAACCAAACTCTTCGACCACAGTGCAATATAAATAGAAATCAACATCAATAAGATTTCTGAAAATTATAAAATTACATTAAAATTAAACAACCTGCTGCTGAATTACTTTGGGTAAAGAATAAAATTAAGGCAGAAATCAACAAATTCTTTGAAACTAGTGAAAACAAAGATACAACGTACCAGAATCTCTGGGGTGTAGCAAAAATAGTGTTAAGAGGACAGATTATGACACTAAATGTCTACATCAAAAAGTTAGAAAGATCTAAAATTAATAACCTAACACCTAGAAGAACTAGAAAACTAAGAGGCAACCAACACCAAATCTGCCAGAAGAAAAGAAATAACCAAAATCAGAGCTGATCTGAAGGAAATTACGCTGGGAAAAATAATGCAAAAGATGCAAAAAACCAAAACTTGATTTCTTGAAAGAATAAATAAGTTTGATACACTTCTAGTTAGAATAATGGGAAAAAATAAGAAGATTTAAATAGAAACATTCAAAAATGAGAAGACCACATTACTACTGACTATACAGAAATACAGAAAACCCTCAGGGACAATTACAATCACATCTATGCACACAAATTAGAAAACCTAGAAGAATTAAATAAATTCCTGGAAACACAAAACCTCCCAAGATTTAACCAAATGTAAATTAAAACCATAAACACACCTCTAAGGAGTTCTAAAATTGAATCACTAATAAAAAGCCGATCAACCAGAAGAAGCACAAGACCAGTTGAATTCACAGTCAAGTAGTACTACCAGACATATAAAGAAGGGCTGGTATGAATTCTACTGAAACTGTTCCAAAAAGTTGAAGAGCAGGCACTCCTCCCTATCTCATCCCATAAAGCCCACATCATTCTGATACCCACACCAGTCAAACACACTGCAGAAAAGGAAACTTTAGGTCAACTTTCCCAATAAACTTAGACGCAAAATTCTTCAACAAAATACAAGCAAAGTTAATCCAGCAACACATCAAAAAGCTAATCCACCATGATCAAGTAGGCATCATTCCTGGGTTGCAAAGTTGGGTCAATATATGCAAATCAATAAGTGTGATGCATCACATAAACAGAACTAAAACCAAAAACGACATGGTTGTCTCTATAGATGTAGAAAATACTTTCAATAAAACTGAACATCCTTTATGTTAAAAACCCTTGACAAACTAGGCATCAAAGGAAGATAGCACAAAATACTAACAGCCATCTATGACAAACCCATTGCCAACATAACACTGTACAGGTAAAAGCTAGAAGCATTCCCTTTGAGAACCAGAATTAAACAAGGATACCCACTTTTACAACTCCTATTGAATAAAGTATTGGACATCTTAGGCCCATTCTATTTCCACAGAAGAATAATGAGATGTCCAACAAAGCTGACGATAAGAAGCAATGGGGAAAGGATTCTGTATTCACTAAATGGTGCTGTGATAACTGGCTAACTATATGCAGAGGACTGATACTGAATTACTTTATTTCCCCATATCCCAAAATCAACTCAAGATGGATTATAGACTTAAATGTAAAACCCAAAACTATAAAAACCCTAGAAGAAAACCTACAAAATACCATTCTGAACATAGGTCCTGGCAAAGGTTTCATAAAAAAAAAAAATCCAAAAGCTACTGCAACAAAAATAAAAATTGACAAGTCGACCTAATGAAACTAAAGAGCTTCTGCACAGTAAAAGAAACTGTCAACAGAAAAAACAATCTATAGAATGACAGAAAATATTTGCAAACTATGCATCCAACAAAGATCTAATGTTCAGAATCTATAAGACACTTGAACAAATTAACAGTCAAAAAACAAACAACCCCATTTAAAAAATGGGCAAAGGACATGAACAGACACTTCTCAAAAGAAGACATATATGTGGCTAACAAGCATACGAAAAATGCTCAATATCACTAATCATAAGAGAAATGCAAATCAAAACCACAATGAGATACCATCTAATAACAGTCAGAATGGCTATTATCAAAAAGTCAAAAAATAACAGATTCTGGTGATGTTGTAGGGAAAACCATTTGACCCAGCAATCCTATTCCTGGGTATATACCCAATGGAATACAAATAGTTGTAATGTAAAGACACATGCACTCATATGTTCTTCACAGCACTATTCACAATGGGAAATCAACCTAGCTGCCCATCAATGGTGGACTGGATAAAGAAAATATGGTACATGTACACCATGGGATACTATGCAGCCATAATAAAGAAGAAAATTGTGTCTTTTGCAGCAACATGGATGGAGCTGGAGGCCATTATCCTAAGTGAATTAATGCAGAAAAAGAAACCAAATACCACATATTCTCACTTATAGGTAGGGGTTACACAATGAGTACACGGGAACACAAAACATGGAACAGTAAATACCACAGCCTACTTGAAGGTGGAGGGTATGAGGAGGGTGAGGATTGAAAATCCACCTACTGGGTACTAGGATTATTATCTGGATGATAAAATGATCTATACACCAAACCTTCACATATACTCCCAAACCTAAAATTAATGTTGGAAAGGAAAAAAAAAAACACATTATTCCTCAAGAGTGTTTACACAAATAGCACACTTACTGTAAAAGCTGGAAAATGGAAATAACTGACCAATGAAGAAATAAATTGTGGTTCATCCATATGGTGTGTACTGAATTTAATAGTACCTCCTTCAAAGTTATGTCAACCCAGAAGGTGTGAATAGGATCTTATTTGGATATAGGGTCTCTGCGTATGTTGTCAAGTTAAGATGTGGTCATGAGGATTAGGGTAAATTCTAATCCAGTGACTGGTGCCCCTATAAGAAGAGGGAAACTTCGACACCAATATACTCAGAAGAAAATGGCTATGTAAAGACAGAGGCTGAGATTAGATTTATGCTGCCACAACCTGAAGAAGAGCAAGGATTGATGGTAACTCCCAGAGGCTAGAAGAGGCAAGAAAGAACATTTTGATAGAGCTTTTGGAGGCAATATGGACTTGCCATACTCATTGATTTTGAACTTTTATTCTCCAAGAACTTTGAGATGATAAAATTCTGTTATTTTTAGCTGCACAGTTTGTGATAATTTGTTATGGGAGCCTTAGAAAGTAGTACACAGAGGATGTTACCCAGAAAAAACATAAATGAACTCTTGATATACAAAACATGGATGTATTTTTAAAAATACTTTAAAAAGAAGTTGAAATGAAAAATGCATGTAGTATAACATCCTTTATATACAGTTTTAGAAAGGTAAAACTGTTAATAAGATAAAGGAGACCAGTATTTTCCTTTGTTCAGATGTGTGAGGAATTCACTACAAAGAGCATGAGGTAATTTTATGAGAAAAAAAGAAATACTCAATATCTTTTTCTATATAGTTATTGATGTGTATATATTTGTCAATATAAATCAAATGACTGCATTTTATGCTATACAAATCATAGCTCAGTAAAGTTTATTTTAAACAGAAAAGAAATATATGCATTGTAGAAAACTTAAAATTAAAAATATATTAAAAATGATGTTTATATAATTGTATTAGAAGGAAAACATTGTTAAATTTTGACACAATCATGTTCTATCCTAACTTTCTCACTTGTCGCATCAATTTCCCAAATCAACAAGACACTTTAATAGGACTATAACTTTCTAATCTGTATGACAGTTGATATAGTTTGGGTGTCTTCTCTAAATCTCATGTTGAGATGTAATCCTCAGTATTGGTGTTGGGGCCTGGTGGGAGGTGTGTGGATCATGGGAGCATACCCCTCATGAATGGCCTACCAACATTTCCTTGGTGATGAGTGAGTTTACACAAGATCTAGTTGTTTAAAAGTATGTGGTACATCCCCGCTTCTCTCTTGCTCCTGCTCTGGCCTTGTGACATCCCTCCTCCCGCTTCACCTTTCACCATGAGTGAAAGCTCCCTTGAGGCCGACTCTGAAGCTGAGCAGTTGCTATTAATAGCACCATGCTTGTACAACCTGCAGAACCGTGAGTCAATTAAACCTGTTTTCTTTATAAATTACCCAGTTTCAGATATTCCTTTATAGCAATGTGAGAAAAACCTAACACCACAGTCTCATATTACAATTATATAATTTCTTTAAATTTTAAATATAGGTTTTTAATAGTTTGTTTTTGCTTTAAATTATTAAATTCAATTTTATTCTGATACATGGTTTCGGAATAAAAATAATTATTAATAGCGTTTTGCAGTTATGTTTTTTAATTTTATAATTATTTAAAATAACCTTTTCTTTTCTAATATATTTACACGTATTCTTGATTGTTTAGATATTATAATGTAGTCAAGGACTCGGTACGTCTAGGCTTATAGCAAAACATTCACTTCTGTTCTGATTTGCCTATTATACATTTCAGTGATGATTCATGAAGGTTTTCTCTTCGTTTTTACTTTTTAAAATAATTTCACGTAATTTTAGGTGACATTTAGAATAATTTTTATGTTTCAAAATTAATAAAGGTGAATTAATGTCATGTGGAGATACATTGTATATATATATATTCAAGTGAATTCATGCAGAAAGATGAAATTTTAAATTTCCTTTCCTTAAGTCTCTCAGTAATTTCTAAAATTTCTTAAGATATTATCTATGTTATTCGTATTAATTTTTTATTTTATTTTACAATTTCATTTTCTTCAAATATATATTTCTATTATATTTTCTAACCTGTAATATCTCATTTATAAGGAAATTATTGATTTTGTATATTTAGTTTATAATCATCCAGTTTACTTCTATTATTTGCAGTATTTTGTAGTTGCCTCTTTTGCATTTTCTATTTATCTAATCATAGCACCTTAAAATAACAATTATTCTGTCATCAATTTTCGAATAGGTAAATTACTGATTCTTTTCTTATTGCCTGAGCAATACACTCAGACTAGTATTAAATAATCCTGATGACAGTGGATATTATTTCTTGTCTTTTATTCCAATGAAAATAATGTTGCCTCTTGGATAAACTTGCACTGTGGCTAAGAGTATGGCCTATGGAGAAATTCTGCATTTCCTAGTTGAACTTTCAGTGACTTAAACTCCTGAGCCTTTTTCTTCATTTGAAATAAAGAAGCTGATAGTGCCTTATCTTATAGAGTTATTGTAAGGATTAAATGAGGTAACAAACGTAAACTGTTTACTATGGTGGCCAAGATATTCTAAGGACTCAGTGTTAGTAACATCAGGTATGAACGCTAAATTAAATGTCTTTCTGTGGACATTTCTTCTGTGGAGCTATTTTTTTCCTTATTCTATTTATATTATAGGTAATAAACTATGATTTATTATAGTAACATATTCATAAAAAATATAAAGCTATTTTTTCATTGATGAAATAATAATTTCCTCACCATAGAATAGCATCGTTTTATACACAAATGAGTTTGATTTGCTAGCGGGGGTTTGTTGAAAATATATTTTAAATTATCATGTGTATGATCAGGCAGTACAACTTTGTATTGTATCTATAAGGTCATGGTATTAGTCTTAAACTAGCTTAGCAAAATATAAATCTTAGTTATTTTTATAAGTGACAGAAGAGTTTACACAGCATATTAATTATCCGATCTTGAAATTTTAAATAAATTCTCTGTAAAACCAAATGAAACTAGTGCTATATTTTTAGTAATGCTTTATTACTTTTTTCAACATTTTCCATTGTCGGTGTTTCTTTCAAGACTTTTGCTTTAAGATAATTTTATTTTGTATAGAAACTTATACTTTAAATTAGAAATTATACTTATTAGCATATATTTATTGACAGTATTATCTTATAATTTTAAAATATCTTCTTTATTGTGATTTTATTTTCTTAATGATTAAAATTTGATTTATGTTCGAGTTCTCTTCTTGATTACAATTTCAAAATACTTTTCTTATCATTCATTTTTTCTTATACATTTTATAAACAGTACATTATGTTGTGCATAATGTTTGTATACTGCTTTTGATCAATTAAGTTCTTTAAACACCATTAATTTTACTTGTATATCATAATTTTTCCATATGTGGTTTTTTTTGGGGTAATAGCCTCATTGGTATATAATTCACATACCATACAATTCACTTATTTAAGGAGTACAATTCAATGGCTTTTAGGATGTTTACAGAGGTAAGAAACCATTAATACAACCAATTTCAGGAGATTTTCATTACTCTTAAATAAACATCCACACTCATTATTTCAATGCTTGCATACCATTGCATTATGCAGGCACAGTGTGGTTACTAAAATATTCTCAATTATTGAACAATTAGATTATTTATACATTATGATATTGTCCCCAACACATAGACATGATAAATATTGGATGTGATGTGAACCCCAAATATATTGACTTGATCACTAGACACTCTATGTTGGTAAAAAATATCACATGCACCCTATAAATATGTATAAATATTTTTCAACAATTTTTTAAATTAAATATTCTGATGAACATTCCTGCAGCCAAACTTTGTGTAAGAACACTATGAGCATACGTGCAAAAATTACCAGATACATACCAAAAGCTTTAAACATCTGATAACTTTTCATGGAGAAATACCTTCCTTCTAGATCATTCAACCATGGCTATCAGCATTTTTTAAATGGTAAGCATTAGAAAAGTCATGTTATATTTGTATATTATTTTGCCTTCCTTCAGGTGATACCAAGTAGAATATTTTTTATATTTTGATTAGCTGTTGTGGTTTATTTTCTGCCTCATAAGTATATTAAAACTTTTTTGTTTTTGTCCTTTTCAGTTTTTGAAAATAACCATTTCTTTTGTACCTGTTTGGTATCTTATTTCAGTTGCTGCTCTGTCTTCTTTTTTTAATTAAGGCAATATTAGCCTTATTTTTCCATGTTTTTAATGACAATGCAGTTGTGTTTTTACTTTTTTAGAAATGATATTCCTAGGTTCTTAGGAACTTGTTTTTCATCAACAGTGGTAATTCATCAAATTGGTAATAAAATTTATCAACTGAATTTTTAGTATCTTTCCAGATTACCATTGTTTTTACTTGATGATATATGTTATTACATTTATTGATGTTCAACCACTTTGCATGTTAAGTGTAAAACCTTTTTCTAACCAACTTATATTTGGATGACATACCATTGTGTTTTATTTTCTAGAATTCTCATATCTATACTCAAATCTCATTGCAGTTTTTGTGTTATATTTCTGTTTTTTAATATACAGGTATTTCTTGCTTGGCAAAGTGATTCCCATGTTTCGATATTTTTTCTATTGTAGGAGAGTTTGGTTTAGAATTCATAATTTCTTGAAAGTATGGAGATATTTCAGTGTAAAGTTGTCTGGCTTTTCAGATTATTTTGAGCTAATTATTTGACATAAATTTTTTTTAATTTTTTTTTTTTTGAGACGAAGTCTCACTCTGTCGCCAGGCTGGCGTGCAGTGGCGCAATCTCAACTCACTGCAATCTCCACCTCCAGGGTTCAAGTGATTCTCCTGCCTCAGCCTCCCGAGTAGCTGGGACTACAGGTGCATGCCACCACGCCCAGCTAATTTTTGTATTTTTAGTAGAGAGAGGATTTCACCATGTTGGCCAGGATGGTCTCGATCTCTTGACCTTGTGATCCGACTGCCTCAACCTCCCAAAATGCTGAGATTACAGGTGTGAGCCACCATGCCCGGTCCTATCTGACGTAATTTTGATTTTAATTTTAATTTTTTTGAACTTCTATTTTAGATAGGAGGGTATATGTACACGCTCATTACATGGTTGCACTGCACCCAGATAGTAAGCATAGTATCCAATAGGTAGTTTTCCGACCCATGACGTCTCCCTCTTCCCTCTAAAAGTCCACAGTGTCTATTGTTCCCATGTCATAATTTTTACTTTTTTCATGAGTATAGGCTGATTCACAGTTTATAAGTTTTCTATTTTTTATTTTGATATCCTGTGGTTTCCTAGAAAATAAGTCATATTTTCTAGATTTCCAAATTCATTAGCAAAGAGTAATACATATTTTCTCATACAATCAATAGTTATTAATACAGCCTCTTGCTATTCCTGATTTATTTGTATTTTATTATCCATTATCCATTAAGCATGACAGAGGTTGCTGTAGTTTGTCTTTTGAACCAATTTATAGCTTTAAAAATAAATTAAATTATATTACTATTTTACAAATCGTTAATTCATAGTTTCATTATTTTTATTTACTTAAAAGTACGGATTATTTTCATTATTTCTCAGTAAAAAATGTAGTAATGCTACATGATGAATTTAACTTTGACAGCTCCGGCTGTAGTCCATGATTTAGTGAAAATCTTTGTTTTATAATCCTTTTGACATATATTTAGAATCAGTTTGGAATGAACATATGACTGATTGAGAAATAAGTTCTGGAGGAATGAAACCAAAGAATGCACGTTATTCAGTATCATATATATTTTCATTTGTGGTTAATTGGTATGATTCCAATAACTTCAAAGCTAGAGAATGTAAAAATACTGCAGTGTTACACAATCAAATTGGGATGGTATGAGGATTAAAATCTTTATGACAAAAACACAAACACAAAAACAACTCTGGCTTCATTTTTATGTCATGTGTCTTAACCTGGGGTTTAATAACCTAAAAAATAAATCTGGATACCACATCAAAGTGCTTTCAACGAGCTCTACAAAATGACATCCTGGCCAAAATTAGAGGTTTTGGTTTAAAAAGGGTGGAAAATAATTGAGGGTGTGGTGTGTGTGTGTGTGTGTGTGTGTGTGCAAATAGATAAATATATGCCCTTTCTTTTATTTTGATATCAATGCTAGTCCTAGGATACTTTCTCGGAGACCTATGACAAAGTGTCTTTGGAAGTTTAATCATTTCTTACAAATTATTTTTTCAGAAAGTTGACGTTTGAGTTATAAAAAAACATTAAAAATTGCTCTAGTAACAGCATGTATATTGTCTTCACAAAATATTTAATGCCAAAACGATAATTTATGGAGAGAAAAATTGCATTTTCTTCCAAGCATGTGTAGTGAGTGTTTCAAAGGTAATCATGAAGCATAAGATAAACTAAGAAAAATGCATATACTGATAATGTATTTATATAGGAAATAAATAATGATAATACAAACTTACAAAGCTGAGAAAATTAAGGGAATGAATTGTGTCTGTTTTTATTTGAAAAGACTATTATAGTTAGTTGAGATGTAAGGGTTGAAATATGATTGCTATGATTCTTGTACTTATCAGAATAATTTTACAGATGACATAGCATACAATTACTAGTATAATTACTACTCACTCCAGGAAATAATTGAAGTCATTTATTAATTTTGAGATTTTTTTTTCCTTTTTTTCCAAAACATTATCATAAGAGTTTTTCCATCTTTATATGGACAAGTGTATTCAGATTTTTCTCATTTTTCAGATAGGAATAATATGTGCTAGGCACACAACTGATAACAACAACAAAAAATAAAAACATGACAACAGGACTAGAGTATACCTACCCATGTCTACAAATGTGCCTGTGATATGAAGGTTGAAGTATTTGCCAACCAAATGGTATCTTGCCTTCTAAACTAGATTCCTTTCAAATCTAATACTTCCCCTTTATACTGGCATGTTGGTTACCTACATTCAGAGGAATATTGTATATAGTCATACAACTAGTATTAGTCAGTCAGCATGCTAGTTATAATACAATCATCTATGTGGTGAAAACTGCTGATGTAATATATTCAGCTCTGTCCACGTGGGACTTTCATGCTTTTGGGTATGATGTTCACTATATCTAAAATGTCCTGTAATTGACAAACTAGCCTTAGAATAATTTCTCATCTTTCAAGTCT
The DNA here is from genome assembly GCF_028878055.3 of Symphalangus syndactylus. Classification (NCBI taxonomy): domain Eukaryota; kingdom Metazoa; phylum Chordata; class Mammalia; order Primates; family Hylobatidae; genus Symphalangus; species Symphalangus syndactylus. Next base: position 146,898,478 of record NC_072447.2, on the reverse strand, counting down.
GACTTTACGTGCTATTTCACCTGTGAAGAATTTGAATTTTTTGGCCAATCTTAATTTGCCAAAGAAAATTGACTGTGCTCTCTCTTTAGTCTTCAACTGTGCCCCGGCATGGCTAAAACTTAATTGAACGTACTTATTTTTGTAATGATAAATCCTTTGAAGTCAAATGCCATGTTCACTTGTTTCGATTCAACATTCCCAACACATTATCTCAAATATTATTTATTGATTGAATAAACAATTAAATGAATAAATGTATTAATGAATGAATAGAAATCAACAAGTCAATTAAGTTAATAAGCTGGTCAGATTTATCACTTACACCTCGACCACCTCAAAGAAATTGGCTATTACCTTCAAAAGATGAAATATGAGCTTGTTTGGAAGTTATACGAGAAAACAGCATACTTGGTTGTTTTCTTAGGAATGTGTCACAATCATTACATTATGACACCAACAACATCAAATTGGGCTCTCAATTTGCATTTAAGGGATTGACAAAACTAGGTGTATTACAAAGCTTCGCATGTTGGCTGAGTCGTAAGGACTCAAAAACAATAAATGGGTTCCTAACATGAGTTTACCGTAAGACCCAGAAACTTCTCCTCTTTGGTTAATATCCAAACAAAGCAAAATGAGGTATTCAAACTAATCCCTCTACATGAATAATTATAGCAGCACTGTTCACAATAGCCAAAGGGGGAAAACAACGCAAATGTCCATCAACTGATAAATGAAAAAACAAATAATGAATTTCATACGATATCATGTTCTATAGCGATGAAAAGAAATGAAGTACTGATACATGCTACACTATGAATCTTCAAAATATTGTGCTAAAGGAAAAAAGCCAGACACAGGAGGTCCCATATTGTATGTTTTTATTTATATGAAATTTCCAGAATAGGCAAATCTGTAGAGACAGACACAGAAAGCAGGTTGATTGCTGTCAGGGGCTGAAAGAAATGGCTGCTTACTGTGAACAGAGTCTATTTAGGGTTGTTAAACAATTGTTAGAACTAGATAAAAGTGGTGGTCATACAGAATTGTGAATATACTAAATGCCACTAAATTGTATACTTTAATACAGTTAATTTTATGTTATGCGAATTTCACCTTGATTAAAAAAACACAGATGGCCGGGTGCGGTGGCTCCCGCCTGTAATCCCAGCGTTTTGGGAGACCGAGGCAGGTGGTTCATGAGGTTAGGAGTTTGAGACCAGCCTGGCCAATATGGTGAAACGCTGTCTCTACTAAAAATACCAGCACACACCTAAAATCCCAGCTGCTTGGGAGGCTGAGGCAGAAGAATCCCTTGAACTCGGGAGGTGGAGGTTGCAGTGACCTGAGACTGTGCCACTGTACTCCAGCCTGGTCGACAGAGTGAGACTCCATCTCAAAAAAACAAAAAACAGGCCAGGCGCGGTGGCTCACGCCTGTAATCCTAGCACTTTGGGAGATCGAGGTGAGTGGATCACCTGAGGTCAAGAGTTCCAGACCAGCCTGGCCAACATGGTGAAACCCCATCTCTACTAAAAATATAAAAATTAGCTGGGTGTGGTGGCCTGTGCCTGTAATCCCAGCTACCTGGGAGGCTGAGGCAGGAGAGTTGCTGGAACCCAGGAGGCGGAGGCTGCAGTGAGCCGAGATTGGGCCACGGCACTCCAGCCTGGGTGACAGAGTGAGACTACATCTCAAAAAACAAACAAAACAACAACAAAAACAAAAACAACAACAAACCATAGATGTGGCTGTAGGGGAAACATCAGTGCATATGAGGATACTATGAACTCATATGGGATTAACTGATGTTATTTCTCTTTTCTTTATTCACTTTACTAAATTCATGTTTTTGTCTAATTTTCTAAGAATTATGAGAATTGATCTAAGAGTTTACTGATTATAAAATTTGCCCAAAAGGAAAAAAGATACTTATGTCTTTGTTTTAGGAGTAGCTTCTGCTTAGAAAATAAATGTGAATTTATTACTTCGGTGTCAGAGTGTTTATTTTAATTAGGAAAGAACCTGTCTGTCTCTGAACACTGTACAGCTTCTTTTTAAAAAGCCAAAATTAATTACATATGCCACTGTCATAATACGTAATATAACCTATTGACTCTAGAATTTGAGTTGTTAGCTCTGTCTTATAAATAGATATAATTTTATTGCTCAATGCTTTTTAAAGTGTGAAAGGCGCCATTGATGTCATATTGAAAATGCCTATAAGATGGTTTTACATCTGCAATCTACAAAGAGACATTGATAGATGGGACCATTAAAGAATACTTGTGAAGCTAGTCCTTAGTGCTACTGACTTTTGCAGTAGTTGTGAGCATGGTTCTATGAAGGATTTGATATATGTTGTTGCTTAAGTAGAAGGGTCCATGTTTCACTTGGAATTAATTCAGCCCTTTCTCTTACAGAGGAGCCTCTGCTTCTGTTCTGCTCTAATGACAGCATTCTCATTAGAAATCCCAGAGAGATTCTTTAAAAATGTAAATGAGATCCCATTACTGGGACTACCCTCAAAACCCTCCAGACTTCCCATTTATTGGACAGAAAAGTTTAAAATTCTTACAGTGGCTTGCAAAGCCTTTCACCTCTGACCTCATCTTCTATTGCTCTGTGTTCCAGAGATTTTGGCCTCTATGCTATTGATTGTGTATACTAAACATGCTCCCATCTCAAGGTTGTCACATGTGCTGTTTCTACTGCACAGAATGTTCTTCTAGAGATATTTGCATAACTCAGTCTCTTAATTTCTTCAAGTCTCTGATGGCATGTCACCTTATTATGGGCGTTTTCCCTAACTATTTTCTTTAAAAGCAGCAAATTCTCCAGCACTTCCTATTTGTTATTGTTTTATTTTCTCCATAATAGTCATAGCCATCTGACATACTACATATTAGAAATTTTTTACATTTATTGTCTGATTCCCTCATCTAGAATAGCAGCTACATAAGGCCAGAAAGATTTTTGTCTGTTTTGTTCACTGCTGTATTACAAGCACCCAGAAATAGGCCTGCCCTTAGTAGGCACTTAGTAAATACTGGTTGAGTTAATGACCTGCTTGGTAAGTGGTGATTCATTCAATCTAAAGAGTCTGATGATTCATTCCTGCCTGTCTTTAGTTGTGAGTAATATTTTTGCCCTTGTTAACTTCCTCTCTGTAATTTCTTTTTGAAATTCCTATTAGTCACATTTATCCAATATGTTGTCTTTTTTTTTTTTTTTTTGTCTTTTGACTATTTTTTTTAAGAGACAGCATCTTACTCTATCACCCAGGCTGAAATGCAGTGGTGCATTCACAGCTCACCACGGCCTGGAACTCTTGCGCTCAACTGTTCCTCCCGCCTCAGCCTCCTGAGTAACTAGGACTACCTGTGTGTGCCACCACCCCTGGCAAATTTTTTAAAATTTTTGTAGAGACAGGATCTTGCGATGTTGTCCAGACTGGTCTTGAACTCCTAGCCTCAAGCGATCCTCTCACCTTGGCCTCTCAAAGCACTGGGATTACATGTTGAAACACCACACCTGGCTTTTTAACTCTATTTTCAAGAGATATTCTTGATTATATATTTTATTCTTTCTAATGACTTCCAACTTTTAATTGGTGATGTTTAATTTCTATACATTCTCATTCGTTCTCTTATATTTGCTTTTATATAAAATCCTGCCCCTTTTTATTGATAAAATTGGTATCATCCCAAATATACTTGAGTAGCCTAATTATATTTTTCTTTCATATTTCTTCCTTGAATTGTATGTATTTCTCCTAGTGTAAAATATTCAATTTAATCCTTATGATCTTTCTATTTTGTACAATTTTTTCAAATATGGATTTATCTTTGATGGTTAGTCATTTTGTAAAAATCAAGGCCTAGGTTGACTATTTGTAGAGTAGATTGTTTCCCTAATAGGTACCTTCCTTATCTGAAAGGGAAGAGTTCTGTGTAATTGAATAAGTATTGTAGCCTACTCAACTTTTCTTAATTGTGCATTGGAGGATTGGTTAATAACCAACTCACTCTGTTTCTTATCACTTCATAATTAATTGAAACAGAATCGTGTGTGCTGAAAACCTTCCAATGAGCCTAACTTTCCCAGGCTGAACATATTATTATTATTATTATTATTATTATTATTATTATTATTATTATTTTGAGACAGGGTCTAGCACTGTTGCCCAGGGCTGGAGTGCAATGGCGTGATTTCAGCTCACTGCAACCTCTGCCTCCCGGGTTCAAGCGATTCTCCTGCCTCAGCCTCCTGAGTGGCTGGGACTACAGGTACGTGCCACCATGCCCAGCTAATTTTTGTATTTTTAGTAAAGACATAGTTTCCCTATGTTAGCCAGGCTGGCCTTGAACTCCTGACCTTGTGATTCGACCGCTTCAGCCTCCCAAAGTGCTGGGATTACAGGTGTGAGCCACTGGGCCCGGTCGTGAACATATTATTTCTTTAGAGAACAGTCTTTTGGTAGTAAGCACTGGGATGCTTCTGTATAAACCCGAATGGCAAGTGGCCAGTGTGGTCAGATGCAGCCATTCCTTTTATGTTCCTTTAAATATTCACCTTCTGTGTTGGTACTTCCACCTGCACATCTTCCAGTTCTGACTGTCTGGTATTCCAGAGCTGTGTTAGGAGGATTGGCTTCCACCTCAACTGTCAGTAGCACTTTAAGACTGGCTTCTTTCACTTAGCAATATGCATTTAAGATTGTTCCATATTTTTTCATGGCTTGATAGCACATCCCTTTTTATCACCAAAGTATTCTACTGTATGAATGCACCACAGTTTGTTTATTCACCTACTGAAGGACATGTTGGTTGTTTCCAAGTTTTACAAATATAAATAAAGCTGTTGTAAAAATTCCTGTGCAGTTATTTCCCAGCTTTATTGAGATATTAATTGACAAATAAAAATTGTACGTATTCAAGTTGTACGTGATGATTTGATATACATATGCATTCTGTCATGATCGCTACAATCAAATTAATCAACACTTCCATAACTACACATAGGTATGCTTTCTGTGTGTGTGTGTGTGTGCATGTGTGTGTGTGTATAAGGAGGTGAGGAAACTTAAGATCTACTCTCTCTCAGCAAATTTCAAGTATACGATATAATATTATCAACTCTATTCACCATGCTATAAATTACATCCTCAGAACTTCTTCATCTTATACCTGAAATTGTGTACCCTTTTACCATTATCTCTGCATTTCCCTTAGGCTTTCAGATTTTTGTGTGGACAAACGTTTTCCACTCATTTGTGTAAATATCAAGAAGTGTGATTATTGAATTGTATGGTAACACTATGTTTAGTTTTGTAAATAACTGACAAAATGTCTTCCAAAGTGGCTATGCCATCTCGGATTCCCACCAACGATGATTGAGAGCTCCTGTTGCTCTAAATCCTCGTGTTTTAATACAATTTTGTAACAGTATTATAGTCCAAGAATACGAAATGTGCCCGATATAGAAAATTCAAATTTATCCCTAATCCTATTAAAAAAAACTATTTTCTGCTACTATGTGTGTATTTATATATACACAGTCACACAGTGTATGTATGTTTGCTTTCTGCCTTTTTCATTTAAAGACAAATCATCAAAGAATACCATATTTTTGCACACTCTTCAGAAGAGCACTTTTTTGGGGGGGCGGGGGGCGGGCAGGGAGATGGAGCCTGGCTCTGTCCCCCAGGCTGGAGTGCAGTGGCGTGATACCGACTCACTGAAACCTCTGCCTCTCGGGTTCAAGTAATTCTCCTGCTTCAGCCTCCTGAGTAGCTGGGACTACAGGCGCACAGTACCATGCCCAGCTAACTTTTTGTATTTTAGTATAGATGGGGTTTCACGGTGTTGCCCGGCTGGTCTTGAACCCCTGAGCTCAGGCAACCCGCCCACCTTAGCCTCCCAAAGTGCTAGGATTACAGGCATGAGCCACCGTGCCTGGCTGGGGTAGAAGAGCACTTATAATGGTAGATTAATTCTGCATTATGTGGATTTGCTACAATTGAATAGCTGTTTCTCCATTGTTTGGAATTAATGTAGTTTTTAATTACCTCTTATTATAAATAACAATGAGATCAATGTACTTGGGCCTGTTAGAGTACTCCATCTAAAAATTGGTTGGATTTCAGAATATGCTCAAGTGCTTAGCACTTTTAAGTTTTGAAAGCAGGAAATAAATGTTAAATTAACATTTAGGAAGTTAGAAAAGGCCCAAAATGAGGATCATGGAAAACCCATATATGGTACCTACTTTGACCCGGTATTCTAAGCACGTAATTGGTATTAACTCAAGTAATGCTCACAAGAATCTGAGGAGACTTTGAAGCATTGTTGGCCCAATTTTACAGCTAATGAAGTTGAGTTTAAGTAATTTGCTCAAGGCATCATACCTAGCAAGCATGGGATTGACCATTCAAATCTATACAGCCTGGCTCTAAGCAATGGTCTTCACAGTTTCACTCCATTGTTGAGAGAACATTTGATTTGCATGACTTAAGGTGGAACAAAAATCTTGATAGGGCCATATAGATCTCATTATGCCCTCTAGTCTTACATATGGCCTATTGTCTCATTAGATGACCTGTTCTACGTGTAGAGGCATTTGAGTTTGTAGCCCCATGGCAAAGTAATGAAAAACCTATTGGTTATGAGATCACTAGTGCAGTCTAACAAAGACATGGCCCAGCTGCTTATGTTGCAAATGTTGGGAAAACTGATGAATTTTCTAACATCACTTCCCTAAAAATGTATTTTGGTGTGTGGATGAATAATGCTGAATAAATACCAGATAGCTATGTATACTCACAATTCTGAAAATACATGATCCCCAACACAATTTTAGTTGTGCCTTGGTGCAGATGAATTTTTTCACTTTTATTTCTCTGAGAAACTATTTTAAACCCACACCACCCTCATTAATTTCCACATCAAACAATAGGGCTTTCACTATCAGCAGATGTTTATACTATCTCTTAGCCATAAAAATTTAGGACACTACTCAAATTGTAGGTAACAAACTAATGGCTCTTTTTGCTTGTCATTATCCAACATTTTTGTCAAAAGACCCAAAGTCAGAGAGGATGGTCCATGAACTAAATGAATTACAAATCCATCTAAGGCCAAAAGAGAAGAATGTAATTTTAAAGATACTAAGCCTATGCTTTTACAACCTCAACTCCCTACAAAAATGTGAATTCTTATGAAAGACAAATAAAATTTATTTTCATAGTATAGATTAGGAAAATTATGCACATTTTATAGATTATAGACAAATTAATATCCACTTTATAATACGTTATGGCTTACTAAATAACTAATGTTTAATTTAATACTTCAAACTATAAATACTTAATAATATTTAAAATATTTGTATACTTTTTTTTGTTTGAGACGGAGTCTCACTCTGTTGCCCAGGCTGGAGTGCAGTGGCGCGATCTCGGCTCACTGAAAGCTCTGCCTCCCAGGTTCACGCCATTCTCCTGCCTCAGCCTCTTGAGTAGCTGGGACTACAGGTGCCCACCACCACGCCCGGCTAATTTTTTTGTATTTTTAGTAGAGACGGGGTTTCACCATGTTAGCCAGGATGGTCTCGACCTCCTGACCTTGTAATCTGCCCGCCTTGGCCTCCCAGAGTGAGCCACCACACCCGGCCCAAAATATTCGTATAGTTAAAATAGTAGTCAAGGCTAGATGTGGTGTCTCACGCCTGTAATCCCAGCACTTTGGGAGGCCAAGGTGGGCTGATCACAAAGTCAGGAGATTGAGACCATCCTGGCCAACATGGTGAAACCCCATCTCTACTAAAAAAAAAAAAAAAACAAATTAGCTGGGCATGGCTGTGTGCACCTGTAATCCCAGCTACTTGGGAGGCTGAGGCAGGAGAATTGCTTGAACCTGGGAGGCAGAGGTTGCAGTGAGCCAAGATTGTGCCACTGCACTCTAGCCTGGCGACAGAGCTAGACTCCGTCTCAAACAAAATAAAAATAAAAATGAATAGTCAACTGTTTAACCTTTCTTGTCCAGTTTTTTGGTTTTTAAAACATCCTGAAGAAATGTGTATCTTTCCTTGGGGTTGCGGGGGTATACCTGTGATATGTGGCTTTTTAAAAAAGCTTTTGCTGCTTTTTTTCCCCTGTTTTTGGAGGGAGAGTCTCACTCGGTCGCCCAGACTGGAGTGCACTGGAGCAATCATTGCTCACTGCAACCACAAACTTGCCTCGGCCTCTTAAAGCACTGAGATTACAGGAGTGAGCCACTGTGGAAAGACAAGCTGCTTTTATGCATATTAATTTCTTCATCACACATTTTATTTTAAAAATGATTTCTAGTGCCTTGAGTTTAATGTTCATTTTTTATTTTTCATCCATTATTTTTTCAAATATGAAAGAATTCAACACTATGAATTGTCCATGGAGTATAAATCTGGTTGCCTTTTATAGATTTTTATATGTAATATTCTAATTATTTCATTTTATTAATTTTTCTAATGGAAGTTTCACATTTTCCAATTTTGCTTGAGGGTTGCTTATAAAAGTTTTGTTTTTATGGTTGTTTATTTTCACATCTCAGAATGTTTTGTTTTTAGTGTTGTGCATAATTTATAATTGGGTAAACTCTTCTGCAACATCATCTCTACCTCCTACTTTGCATGCTATTCTATAACCAATCATTTTCTTTTACATTTTCCAAATATCTCTTAAATGCAGGCCATAAGTCTGACACCACACCAGGATGTAATAATATACATGAAGCATACAGTGTATCTGGATTCGAGGATCTTACAGTGTTGGTCTAGTGGCATACAGTAAACAAGTAAGAGCAGGCATAGTAAACAAATTGAGATCATCTATATAAAAGTTGAGTGGGGTCACAATTGAGAGACCGTGAGATTTCAGAGAAACTCTTCATAGAGGTGAAAGATGAGAAGAGTTTTGAGGGGAGAGGTATTTACCTAGTAGAAAATATTTGGATGGAAACATTCTGAGTAGAGAACAACATTTCTGTATTCTAAAATCTAATAACTTTGTAGAGGGCTCCTTCCTCTTCTGTATGATCTCCTATTGTGTGCTCTTTATCCTGTCCACTTCCATCGCCCACAGATACAATTTTTCATTCACTTTCTCTTCTTATGTTAAACTTTTTCCTTCTCACTCAACTCTTTCCTTCCAAATTTATGAATATATCCAGACGGCACTCATTCTAACACACATGTACACACACATTCCTCCTCTTAACTCTTCATCCTGTTCAGCTCTTGCTCTTGCCCATAATCAGAACTTTCTGTCATGATTTTGTCATTGTTCTTGCTTTTCTCAACTCATTATAATGTGACTCTTATCCCATGAATGGCAGGAAGTTATTTCGCTGAGATCACCACTGAGGATCTAATTGCAAAATCTAATGGGCATCTTTCATTACTCTTACTTTTGGAGGCACACGATCATATTATGCACGTATATATTGCCGACACAATCCCGATATTATCTGGATTAAGATTGTTTGCATGTATCTCCCTTAATAGACTAGAAAAATGTGAGGGTAAGAGATATTATGTATTATCTATCTTTGATCTATCTTTGTAGCCCTAATGTTTAGATCAGTGCTTAGTACATAATAGACACTAAAAAATTTAGTGAACTCAGTGATGCCAGCAATTATTCAGATATTGAGTTCTCCTGGGGAGATTCTTTGCGGTGTGCCGATGCATTTAGGTCAACTCTGTCCAATTATCATTTTCATGTCCTAGAGTCATTCTAAACACTCTAGCTCCTGAACGTATGTATTACTTTAATGATATCTTTACTAATGCTTTGGTGTGTTAGTCCATTCAGGCTTCTATTACAAACTACCATTGACAAGCTGTTTTACAAACAGGAGGAATTTGTTTCTCACAGTTTTAGAAAACCAGAAAGTTCAAGATCAAGGTGCCAGCAGATTTAGTGCCTGGTGCTGGCCACTTCCTGCTTCATAGACAGCATTTTTTGTTGTGTACTCACATGACAGAAGGGGCAGGTAAATATCTCTGGAGCTTCTTTTATAAGGGCACTGATCCCATTCATGAAGGCTCTACTCTTGATGTAATTATCTCTAAAAGGCCCCACAACCAAATTCCCTGACATTGGGGATTAAATTTCAACATACAGTTTTTTTGGTGGGATGCAAACATTCAGACCATAGCAACTGATATAAATATGTTGAATCATTCCCTCATTCAAAAGGAGTTTTCCATCTAATGGATGTAGATGTTATGAGGAGAGAATCAGAGACCCCACTGCTGTGGAAGCAGACCCTCCAAATTGGGGCAACTTTTCTACTGGAAGGTTTTGAAAGCTTCAACAAGCCACAAAAGTTTCATTTGAGACAAACTCTAATTCCATGTAATATATGTGTAATGTGTGATGTACAAAGTGTGTTTGTGTGTGTGTGTGTATGCACAGACACATCCATGTGTGTGTCTGTTTATCTCATAGGGATCTTGGTTTTACACCCAAGAAAAAAGTATGGCTTCTCTGAATTCTGCTGCTTCTTACCAGCCCTTAGAATTCAACCTGCTTCCTGTCACAGAAAGTTATATGACTATCTTAAAATATGATTTTATTAGCCCCCTTTTTCTCTATTATAATCTTGGAAACTTGTCATTATTATTCAGATTAGCTTTACTACTGTATTAATGAGATAATTAACGTATGTAAGGGTGTATGTGTGAGTGTGAGTGTGTGGGTATTTGCATGCATAATTTTGTTTTTTTCTTGAATTTCACTGAACAGATTTATCATTTACATCATTTGGATACATAATACATTCCATTTGTGTAAGTTTTTTTTTTTTCATCTTTTGAAAATTAACAATGGCTATCTGGAGCCAAAGATTTTACCAGATAGAAATAAGGTTTCTCTTTATTATAGAATTGACATTTTCAATTTTTGTTATAAAAAGCAAATTGAAGTCTTTAATTGCTTGGGTTTTATGAATGTATTGAATTTTCTAATTTCAATGTTAATGGATACATATTTCTTTCTAGATTTCTTTTCTTTTAAATAATAAGCAACTGGTTTGACATGCCTTTAATCAAGATTTATCATGACCTTATTAGAAAGTTAATGTTTGGAATATTTACTCTCTGACGAACCACCAATTTTGTATTTTACATTTATCTGCAATTTCCAACAGTGAAGAGGTTGTCTGCAAATGGAATTAATTCTTCTCTATTTGGTTATCATCTCCTTTGTTCCAATCCCTGGTAATAGATAAACTTGTTCAAGATATTAAACAGGTAGATCAAGGATCTAAATGGTAGGGAAAATTTTCAATTTCTTAAAGTTCATTTATTATGTTGATAAATCTGGCCTCTTCGATAGTTTGTCATTTTCATAGAATTGATTATTCATTAGCACCATTGCAGACCATATAGCTACCATCTTTGCTTAGGTTTTCTAGCCTCTGGATCTGATTGAGAAAGGAAGACATTTGAAATCATATCTGAGTACATATGACTCAATCATTGATTATGTCAATTTATATCTACACATGGAAATACATATATATGTGTATATATGTGTGTGTGTGTGTGTGTGTGTCTATATTGCAGTTAACGTAATGCTTCGTGGAGTATATGTTTTAGTATGTCAAAACGGTTATATTTCAGAACTCCTTTCTCTTAGAAATATATTGCTTGAAGTATATTTTTATTGAACTACAGTATCTATTCAGAAAAGTACAAGACTCATAAGCGTAAAGCTAGAATAATTTTCTTAAAGTGAATGTACATATGTAACCAGAACATAAACAAAGTTATAAAACAAAATTACTAGTGCCTAGAATCACCCTTATATTTCCTACCAGACACTCACTTCTTACAATTACAACTTTTGACACCATGTATTATGACTGAACTTTTGTGTACTTCCAAACTTCACATGTGGAAATCCTAAAACCCAATGCGATGGCATTAGGAGGTAGGGCCTTAGGTTTAGGTAATGAATGTGGATCCCCCATGAACGATGCTATGTCTGAACGTTGGTGTCCTCCCCAAATTTGTATGTTGGAACATAATACCCAATGTGATAATAGGTAAGGGAAAGTAATTAAGGGAAAGTAATTAAGTAATTAAGGGAAAGTAATTAAGCATTCTAGTTTCTTCCATGCCTTCCAGCATGTGAGGACACAGCATTCATCCTTTCTACCATGTGAGGACATAGCAAGGGTGTGCCATCTATGAGGAATGAGCCTTCGCCAGACACAAAACTTGTCAGTGCCTTCATCTTGGACTTCACAGACTCCAAAACTGTGTGATATAAACTTCTGTTATTTATACATTATTCATTCTAAGATATTTTGTTATAGCAGCTCAAATGGACTAAGACAAATGAAAATTGCCCCTATAAGAAGACAAACCACAGCTTCTTTTCTTGGTGCTTGGTTTTCAACATGTGAGGACACAGTAAAAAGACAGGAGAGACAGAGGAGACACAGGAAAGAGATGGAGGCCACCATGCAAGCCCACAAATCCCAGAATCCCCATGGTGCACCTGTTAACTGCTACAGATGTGGGAAGCCAGAGCATTTTAGGAAGGATTGCCCAGGCAGCATGAGGAAACCACCTAGACCCTGTCCAATCTGCAATGGTGACCACAGGAAAGTGGACTGTCCCTGGGGATGCTGGTCACTGGGTCCAGAGCCAATCTCCCAAATGGTCCATCAGGACAGTTGGGTCCAGGGACTCCTCTCTCCAGCTCCGGTGGTCCAGACCATCATTACCATCAAGGAGCCCTGGGTAATTCTGGAAATTGAAGGAAAAAAAGTGGACCTCCTTTTGAATACTGGAGCTGGTCTCTCAGTTCTCCTCTTCAATCTGGACTCCCTCTCTTCTCTTAGTATGACCATGAGGGGCATCTCAGGAAGACCTTTAACCTGATATTTTTCAAAACCCCTTTATTTGTGATTGGGGAGACCTCTTGTTTGCCCATGCATTTCTAATTATGCCTGAAAGCCCAACTCCTCTGTTGGGCAGGGATATTCTGGCCCCTATGGGGACCACTGTCCTGAAGGCCCCAGGAAAAACTCTTTGTCTTCCCCCAGTGGAGACTGATATTGACCCAGAAGTTTGGGCAATTCAAGGGAAAATTGTCCGAGCCACACCTCTCATACCAGTCTGGATCCACCTTAAGAATACCACCTTCTTTCCTAACCAGAAACAATATCCCTTGAAACCAGAAGTTAGGAAAGAACTAGAAACCATCATTGATAATTTAAGGTGACAGGGCCTCCTCAAACCCTGAAACGGCCTTTGTAATACCCCACTATTGGGGGTACAAAAACCCAACAGGGAATGGAGACTAGTTCAGGACCTCTGCCTCATTAATGAGCCTGTGGTTCCAATACACCCGGTGGTTCCAAATCCATATACCCTGCTAGCCCAAATACTTGAGGGGACTAAATGGTTCACAGTCCTGGACCTAAAGGATGCCTTCTCCTGCACAGCATTACACCCAAACTCCCAGTATTTGTTTGCATTTGAGAATCCCTCTAACCAAACCATCCAGTTAAACTTGACTGTGTTGCCTCAGGGATTCTGAGACAGCTCCTACTTATTTGGGCAGGCATTGTCAAGAGACCTCTCCAAGTTCCTTTATTCTCAGGTTACTTTCTTCCCTCTCTCCTTCTATAAGCCCAGATTAGGAGGGACCTTACAGTGTACTTCTTTCTATTCCTATGGCAATGAAGGTCATTGGACTATATTCTTGGATTCATTATACCTGAGTAAAGGCCTGGGAAGCCGATGGAGTTACCTCCATCAACCCAGAAGAGCACCTAAAATACCAATGTGAAGAGATCAGGGACCTCAAGCTAAAATTCAAAAAAGAAAAGTGTTAAGAATTTACCTTCCATGGATATCCTCTTTATAGTTTTGCCTATGCTTGCTGTTCTTACTTCCATTCTATTTTACACCACAGGGTATAATGTTGTTTTCAGAATTAATAGCATATTTACTCCTTATTTCTGTAATCTTTGGCACTAGATTCTTTCCTTTAACCCCTTTTGTATCATACACATATTTGATTAATGCATAATTAACCTTGTAAAATTGGTTTCTTCTCACCATCAAACTCCAAACAGCTAGGCAACTGGAGCCTCAAATGATGGCTCTCATTTGCCAGGGACCCTTAGGTAGACCTCTGGAAGGAATCTGACTCTTGTTCTCCCCAAAGCAATGCTCCCTGTCAGCAGGAAGTAGCTAAGATCAATCATCATCTATATTCTAACATCAGTTAGATGTGCCTTTTCAGAGGGCGGAAATGATAGCGACAGGAAACAGAGAAATTCTAGGCAGACAAGGGTGGGTCCCTGGTGAAGCCCTAGCTTAAAGCCGAAAAGCCTGAGACTGCAGCCCAAAATGAGAAGTATGTCCCTGTTTTCTGGTCCAAATGTTTTGCTACCCTAAACCACCATGCCCCCACCCCACCCAATCCTGTGCTTATAAAGACCCCAGACTCAGCTGGCAGAAAGGAGAAGCAGCTGGATGTCAGGGACTATGGCTGGACGTTGGAGAGAAGCAGCTTGGCTTCAGAGGGACAGCTTGATGGTGTAACCTCGGAGAACAATCCGGCTGGAGCTTGCCAGACTTTGGGGAGGATTACCTTCCCATCCTGCCCCCTTTTCAGCTCCCCTTGTCCATGAGAGCCAATTTCATTGGCAATAAAATTCCCTGCATTTGCCATCCTTCAATTCATTTGTATGACCTCATTTTTCCTGGATGCCAGACAAGAGCTCAGGAACCACGAGTACGGATACAAAAGGCCGTCACACTGGCTCTTTGCCCTCACTGGCAGAGGGCAGCCTCAGGCCCACTGAGCTGTTAACGATTAAGCCGTCCATGGATGGCAGAACTCAAAGAGTGCCGTAACATGCCCTCTGGGGCTTCAAGGGTCACAGGCACCCCCACCTGGATGCTGCCACAGGGCCCACATGGAGTTCGCTCTTGCCGGCACCAAAATAGCCAGCCAGTTCCATTACTCATGCACTCCAGTTCCTGCCTCATTTGCTCACACACTCCCTCCCACGAGGAGTTGAGAGCAGCAGACTAAGTAACCACGACACCCCTGTTGCAAGTCCTGCAATGGGGTCAGGGAAATATCCTGCTTCGTTACAACATAAAATAATGTAACTAACCTCCTGATTATAATATTATTATAATATAACAATATTACTAACAATATTATTTTTAAAAATTTATTTCTGGAATAATGTGAATAGTTTTTACATGGATTGTTAACAAACTAAGAATTTAAAAATGTAAGCCTCAGAAAAGGAATTGGAAAAAGTTTACATTATAATCAATAGGGTGGACCTTTCTGATTTTCATGGTTGTGTTTACAGAAGTCAGAATGGTGGAAAATTTTCTAAATAATTCTGATACTCTGGATACATTCTCTTTGGCCTCAATATTTTCTATTGGCTATGCATAGCCTTTCATTTAGGTCTATGCTATAAAAATACCAAGTGACACCTAAACATTTTATGAAAATAATCAAACTTTAAAAATACAATGCCAAGTGAGTGGTTCAATTGTTTCTTTTTTCTCTCTATTATTCAGCTGATTACTCAAAGCAACCATTTGCTTCAATGTCCAGTTAAAGGCTGTAATGTTGTCATGCATCTTTCAGAGGTCATATTATTATTATTTTGATCAGTAGAATGTATGTTCACTTGTAAATGTAGCAGATACTGCAAGTAGTCTGAAGTAGAATCTGAGTCACTGCAGAAAATAGGGCAGGTAGTGGGACCAAACTGACTAGAACATAACCCAATCCACAAGTTAGGAATATGAAAGGTACAAAAGTGAAGTTCATCTAAAAAGATATTAAAATTAAGTAAATGAATAAATTATTTGTAATCTAAATAATACCTCAAGAGTATACATAATGTTTATTTCTTTCTTTTTTGCTCTTCATTGTTAAATCCAAATAGGTATGTGGTTAGTTATTCATTTTTATATTTTTAAATGAAAGAAAACTTTAAATCATTTATAATGAATTTAATTTATATAACACTCTAAATGTACTAGGACACAGAGTACAACATTTTGAGCTATAAAACATTTACTGTTATTTAAAGTGGAAAGATATTAACTTGAAGTACATCAAGCCAGGGGGCTGAAATAATTTGTCATAAGATATGTCTAGCAAATTCAACTCAAGCACATAAAAACTAAATATCACACCTACCATTGCTAATTATAGACCCTGCTTGCCACATCTATGTAGACTGATCTCATCCGCCTTGGGATACAGATCGTCTTTTGCTAGTCTTTTGCAGTTAAACATGAGATAATCAAGGCTTTTTTTTTTTTTTTTTTTCTGAGATGGAGTCTCAGTCTGTCATTGCCAGACTGGAGTGCAGTGGCACAATCTCGGCTCACTGCAACCTCCAATTTTCTGGTTCAAGTGATTCTCCTACCTCAGCCTCCCCAGTAGCTGGGATTACAGGCACGCACCACCACACCCAGCTAATTTTTGTATTTTTAGTAGAGACGGGGTTTCACCATGTTGGCCAGGATGGTCTCGATCTCCTGACCTTGTGATCTGCCCGCCTCGGCCTCCCAAAGTGCTGGGATTACAAGCCTGAGCCACCGTGCCCAGTTAATCAAGGATTTTTTTTTTTTAATTCTATTCAGGTTGATATTATTCTAGATTATTAATTTTATACTGGGTATATTTTGAAGAATGCATACATAAAATTTAATCAATTTGTACATTTTTATTATAGATTTTATTAATAATCTACTTGTAGAAGATTTCAATATATTACCAATATAAATCTATATTAATTGAATTTTCTTCAAATTTGTTATGCGGGGTTACCATTCTTAAAACAAATGTACAAATGTCAAATAAAAGAGTTTGACATGCACAAATAAACAATGCTTGTTAAATTCTCAAATTATAAGAATAGAAGCAAGCTTGGCCTTATATTCACACTCAAAAATAAAAAAACTACCAAATTAAAATCCTATTTTTGAGTAAACATAATTGGGTCCTTAATGTTTCAAAATTGAAGTATGATGTGTTTTGGTTTTTGTATGTTTGTTCGTTTCTGAACTTTTACTTTTTATTTTTAATTTTTGTGGGTACATAGTAAGTGTAGATATTTATAGGGTACATGGGATGCTTTGACAGGCATTCAATGTGAAATAATCACACCATGTAGAATAGGGTATCCATCTTCTCAAGCACTTATTCTTTGTGTTACAAACAATCCAACTGTGTTTTGCAAGAGTACTTATTTTTTACTGTAATTCATAGTCATGAAATCTCTTGGTCATTTTATTACATATCCTAGTTGAAAATAAAGAGAGAAAAAGATAGCACAAAGCATGAAAAAGTGGAAAAATAAAATTGTTCAATGCTTAGATGTTAAGCTAATTTAATCTTAAGTATACAATAATTCCTTTCAGTCTAAGAGACCCTTACATTTCCTTCATATAGCACCTTAATAATTAATTTTTCAAAAGGTTAAGCAATAATTTGAAATTTTATACCAATGAAATAATTCATCAAATTCAATGTTTTCATTCAGTTGTCAAGTCTTTTGTTTACTTTGAGGATCAGCAGCAATTTTATAGGATTGTGAACAGGTCTTCGTGGATACAAGGAAAATTAATTATTTCATTTGGTTAAAAGACTTCCAAAGAAAAAAGTATGGTACATAGATAGAAAGGTATTTCTCTCATATTCATTACCTTTAGTTTGGATGAAAGGTTTTGCCTTGGGCCTCTGAAGATGTCTCACAATGGGTAAATGCACTTGTCAGTATTTCAATAATAGTTCTGATTTCCAATAGTCTGTCTATTATCCTTTAAATTAGTTATAAATTTCCATATTTGATATCCTTAACCATGTATCTATAGACACATATTTTGATTGCTTCCCAAAAGAAATTTGGCTAGCATTTGGACAAGAGATGAGCTAGTGGAATATGTTCCAAATATTATTTTCAGACTGATTCTGAAACTCACTCTATATTATCTGTGGCTGGGAAAAAAACAATTATCTACATGTTCTTGACCCAGAACACTAGGAAGAATACCCTATCATGCTCACATCATCAGCTGTTACTTTGAAAGATTAGCTGTTAGAAAGAAGGATGCCAAAATAATACTTGTCGGTAGCCGCATTTTATAAATCTGTGCTTCCGGGGTACTTTTAATAAATTAGTTACTGCAATCTTACATATAATCTATTTTTTTTATTATTATACTTTAAGTTTTAGGGTACATGTGCACAATGTGCAGGTTTGTTACATATGTATCCATGTGCCATGTTTGTGTGCTGCACCCATTAACTCGTCATTTAACATTAGGTATATCTATATTAACCTTGCATCCAGTACAAAATTATACATTACAACAGCTCAAACAGATGCTCACAATTTCAGCTTCTGCTTAAACATGTCAGCTGAAAAGATGCTAATTCCCAAGGCAACATGTTTCATTGTTGGACAGATGTACATGGAAGACCTAAGAGAGAGTGAGAAACATAAAACAAAGGAACATTCTTCATCCGAGCTAAACATAAAATCTGCCTTCTTGTAACTCCAAACTATCTATTTGAGGTGGAAACAGCTGTGATGACAAAAAAAGTGGTAGGAAAATGGTTTAAAAAAGAGAGAGAGAGAGAGAGAGAAACAGCAACAATAAAAAAAACCCTCCCTGGCCAGGGACCTCTGTGAGCTGGAATACTATATCCTCAAACCACAAGAAGCTAAACAGGCTGTGAGCATTCAGTCAAGGAATTGACAGGAATAACACTAAGCTACTAACTGATTTTAAGATGCCCGCAACTGTGTAACTATATTTTTAGCCCATTGATATACACATTCAGCATGTCATCTTTTCGGAATATGAAACAATGATGAGTACTGTCCATCTATAAGAATTAAAAGGGAAAACCAATCTATTTTCTTCTCTTTTTTTTTCTAAATAGTTATGTAGTTTAAATGAAAAAATATAGCTTTTTGTTGACAAATTTCATAATCTAACCGCAAACTGCCACATTGTACTTTAATTATAATGTTGTTCTCCAATATGGATACGAGACTGACTTTCTGAAACAGCTAGATATTTTAATAGCATGAACTTCGACTTGTTTAGAATAAATCTTATTATTCATTGTTATTATAAAAATTAATAGACATCTAAATACATGATTCAATGAGATTAATCACGTGAATTAATATGTGAAAAATAAATATCCAAGAGAAAGTATTACGTTTCTAATGGCACAAAAAGAGCTGAATTCATAGGTAATTATGATATCATCAGAAGAGACCTTGACCTGTAAATTTGGTCACAGATGTATATTTCTTTTGATTGAAATCTTAGGCTACATCAATGGATTGTGAAACGAATTTTATTAATTTAATCAAACATACTGATTGGTTTATTAAACTCATCAGATCATTGCTTTTGGAATCAAATAGATGAAACAAAGAATCAGTTGAAAAGCAAACAATTCAGTAAGTTCTCAGAAGGAGACAGCCTATACTGGGAGTTTTTGCTATGCTTAGGAGAAAGATCACCTTTGCAAGGGGTTGGGGGATGGGTACAGAGGGTGTGTATGGGAGCTGGATGGCTGTGCTATGGGCATAACCTCCCCTGCAGTAATGATCATCATTATTATTTTCATTAATTCATTTATGGTAATAAAATGAATATATCAATTAAGAATTCATTCAAAGCAATAAAATGAAAATAATATCTGCTTAATAAATCTGTGGTAAATATTAAATGAGTTAATCTGTGTAAAGTACTTGGAAGAGATTTTAGCACACAGTAAAAATTTACTACCGTTACCTTTTTTCATTTTTAATAAATATCAAGTGCTTATTATAGGCCAAGTACTTTGCTAAGCTTAAAGATAGAATGTTCAAAGTACGGTTTTGGTTTCTGTTTTCATACAGTTTAGAATCATGTGGAGGTTACAGAGACTGAAATAAAAATTACATAAATAATTATGAAATTGTAACTGTGTTAAGTACTATGGAGGAGAGTTAAATGTTCCTATGTGAGCCTATTAGGAGGAGAAACTGGGAAAATAGCTAGTATTCTGTTCCCATTATTAAACTTTGTGAAATTGGATAATAATGACAGTCCCTGATTTCCTTGGGTTCTCATCATTTTTCGCTATGGCCATCTTCTGTTTTAACATGGTTAGGGTGGGAAATTTTATAAACCTTCTCACCATCTATTTTTTTTTTTTTTTGAGACGGTGTCTCACTCTTGTCACCCAGGCTGGAGTGCAATGCGCGATCTTGGCTCACTGCAACCTCTGCCTCCAGGGTTCAAGCGATTCTCCTGCCTCAGCCTCCCGAGTAGCCGGGATTACAGGCATGTGCCACCACACCTGGTTAATTATATATATATATATATATATATATATATATATATATATATTTAGTAGAGACAGGGTTTCATCATGTTGGCCAGGCTGGTCTCGAACTCCTGACCTCAGGTGATCCGCCCACCTCAGCCTCCCAAAGCGCTAGGATTACAGGCATAAGCCACCGCGCCCAGCCCCTCACCATCTTTATGAGCAAACACAACAAAGATTTACTGAGTAAATACTATGTTCAGGGCACTATTCCATGTACTATAGGGTTTTTAAAGATAAAAAAGACATGACTCTTATCTCTGAGGCGATCACATTCTCATGTGAATAGGACAGGCTTATATACAACAGTCTAACACGAGGCATTATGTGAAAAGTATATTTCTTCGCCTCTTCTCACTGCTTAGAAAAGTGTCTAGAACACAGTATGCACTCAATACTTTCTATTAGCATTAATATTAATATTGTCATCATTGGAAAAGATATAAAAGGAACTGACACTGGAGAAATGAGTCAGGTCCAAATTATAGAAAGACTACTATGGTGGTCAAAATCCCCCACTTCTCATCTCCACTGACACTCCATCCTTGATCTAGATGTCGTTATACCTCCACAATCTCTCACTTTGCCACACAGTCTCCCCATTGGTGTCTTTGACTCTTAATGTGCACTCCTCCATGTTCAAAAAACAGAACCATTCTTAAAATATAAGTCAAGTCATGTGATACTTGTGCTCAGAATCATCAATGGATTCCAAATTAGATAAAAGTATAAGCAAAAAAGCCCTATTTTGTCCTAAAATGTCCTACAGATCTGTTTTCCCACTATTTCTCTGACTTTGTCTTTTACTCCTCTCTTCTTTAATTATTTTTCTCAAGTTACAATGCCCCATTGGTATTCCATAAAAAACAGCAAACATACTTCTATCTCAAGTCCTTTGCCCTTGCTATTCCATCTCTCCGGAAAAATTCTTTAACCAAATATCAGCATGACCAACTCCTTCATTTAGTCCAAGTCTCTGTGCAAATCTCTCTGTATCAGAGAGCCTTTACCTTATCATCCTATGTAAAATAGCACTCCAAACGACCCTCCTTAAATTTTCAGTATGCCACTCATCACCACCTCAAATATTGTGTTCACTGTGTTTTAATTTAATGCTTCCCCAACCCTAGATTATAAACTCTGTGACTGAAACCGTAACTATTGTTTGCTACTACATTATCAGCAGTAGAACAGTGCTTGACTCATAGTGAGGTCTTGATGAATTTGGTCGAATGAATCCCTTAATCAATTGTCCCAATTTTATAAACTCAAGTTTAAGGTATCTGAAAATTCTAGTCTAAGCCCAAACCATATTGATGTATTGGTCCTTATTTAAACCCTTAAAAAATAGGCATTAATTGCTTTATCATGAAGTCTATTTTAATTAATGTAATTTTGACTAGATTGATATGCTGGTTTAGTAATTACTTTGTGATTTTATATGTATATGTTACATGCTTGGATTATAATAGAAATGCTAGATTTTAAGGTTACTGAAACCTATAAAAAAGCAGTTTTGTCTTATTTTTTTAAATATAACTCAGCCATCTTTTCTGTACACACACATACAGACACACAACCTCATAGATGTGGTTTTACCAATATCAATTTAAAGAAGGGCAATATGATGTTTGTCTTATATCTGTACTTCCTAAATTATCTGTAGTCTAAGAAGTTTTTCTCTCCATCTACCACCGATTCACACTTTTATAAAATAAAATAATTCATTAATATAAACTTAATAGAGAAAAGGAAAGACATGATTCAAGCCTATGTTTTAAATGATTAGATTCAAGAGACATAAAATTTTCTGTAAACATTTCTTTTTTAACATTTTGTTTCAATTTATGTACTTATCACAAACCAGAATCAAACAATTCCTGGATTAGCATTGGTATCTAGACCTAAATTTGAGTAGCATTGCTTTATATATTAAATCTCGAACACCTCTCTACAAAGTATTCATATTCCAGCTTTTTTAAAAGTAAAAACTGACTATAAGAGAAGTTAAAGTAATACAGTAAAGACTATTTAATAGGAACATTTGATGAAGTAGATCATTCCCCTCTTCTAAAAACATTCACTTTCTTTGTTTTTCATTACATCTTTTTCTTCTGATTTGTGTTTTTCCTCTCTGATTTGTTTCTTTTCTGTTTCCTTCACTTCTTCCTACTTATCCAAAGATTACAGTATCTTTGAGATATGTTTTGACCTCTCATATTTTCTACATCAAAATACACTTCCTGGCTCAAATTGTGAACTATAAAACATTGATTAAAAATGTATATCTAATTTCTGATCTCTCTGCACATTTTCACATTTGACTACTGTATTAATCATTTTTTAAAATGTTATGTATTGTATGATGTGTTGACATCTTACAAAGGCTACTAGCCATGTAAAGACTGCCAGGGCCAGGGCTAGCCAATTCTTTGAGTTAGTAAAGGGCCAGGTTGGGAGCATGTCTTGCATATGCAATCAAGCCAATCTTTGGTCTATAGACCAAAGTCTATAGCTCCACTCACGGCCGTATCTAACTCTTTACACACCAAGCCAAGATTTACCTTGCCCTAAATCACCTAGGGCCAAATATAAAAAAACTGGACACCATCTTTATACCTCAAAGCCCTTTGAAATTATTCAAACCAGCCAATATTAAGTTGTTTATTCTGCCCTGCCTTGCTTTTCCCATAGAAATCCCCAAAAAGAGTCTGGCTCTGGATTCCTTTTGCTTCTATCTTTTTCCACGTGAGAAGAGCCTAGCCCTCTGTGGTCCTCTGTCACATGTGGCGACCCTACTCTGTTGGACCTGTAAGGATAATCAAACCTCTTCCTTCTAGGCCTTGTTCTTGTTTTCCTTTGTGGCTACACTGACTGTACCACACCATGTTCTTTGAACTTTTATGCATGCCCATATGCCTCACAAACATATCTAATTCAACATATCCAATATTGAAATGAACATTGGCTCTTCAAACTTTTTCCTTCTGTTAATAATTTCCTACATCAGTAAATGGAAACATACCCTTTCAATAAACATAATTGGGAAACTTTAAAGTCATCCTTGACTAGCCTAGTTTATCCATTTATCTTTTATTTTTCAATCAATGGGTAACAAATTTCTGCCTCCAAAATGTATCTCAAATATCATTTACTTCTCTATCATTTTTACAAATATCACTACAGTCCAGGACACAATTATCTCCATAATGATCTCCTGACTGGCTTCCCAGTTTCTGCTCTTACTCATCATTCTGATCTATCTTCCACCAACTGCCATGTAATCTACTTTTTAAAATAGGGTAAGATTGTATCTTGTTTTCCTGAGACAATTATAATTTTCATCTATTATCTCATATAGTGATTAATGGTACCCCTTCCTTTCTATTAAGTGAGACAGTATGTACAATATATTATATCTTCACGCTACCTAATAGTCATTAAAATAATTTATTGAGCCATGACAAAGTAATTGGCTCCAGAATAGTTTCATTCTCTTAAAAAACTAGAAAAGCATATTAAATAAGTTCAGGCTGTGGAAAGCAGATAGTAAAGGATAGCAATCACTAAGGAAAGTGAAAACACTGAAGTAAGTCCTATGATCACCCAGGATTTCTCCCTGGGGGTAACTGTAGGCTATGATGCAAGGACAGGAAATCCCTACATATCGTAGTAGTTCTATTAAATTGAGGATACTGAGTTAAGAAAGCCTTACCAACTGGAATTTGTCAGACAGAGTAATAGAGAAGGGAGATGTAATAGAGAAGGTCAAAAATGCGTTGACCCATGGGTCAACGCATTTCTGAATTAACTCAAAAGTCCAAAGTCTAAAGTTTCATTTGAGACAAGGCAGGTTCCTTCCACTTACGAGTCAGTGAAATCAAAAACAGTTATGTACTTCCAAGTTACAATGCGGTACAATGGGGTATAGCTATTGAATAAACATTTCCATTGGAAATTGAAGAAATCAGCCAAAGGGAAGGCCCTGTGCAAGTTCAAAATCAAACAGGGCTGTAATTAAATCTTAAAATTTCAAAATAATCTCCGTTGAATACATGTCGTGCATCCGGGGCACACTAGTGAAAGGGTGGGCTCACAAGGCCCTAGGCAATTCCACTTACATGGCTTCCCAGGTTTCAGTCCCCATGCCTGCTCTCACAGGTTGTTGAGTGGCTGCAACTTTTCCAGGTACAAGGTGTAAGATGCAGGTGGATCTATCACTCTGGGGCCTGGAGGATGGTGGCTCCTTTCCCACAGCTCTACTAAGCAGTACCTCAGTGGGTACACTGTGTGGTGCCTCCAACCCCACATTTTACCTCCACACTGCTCTGTCAGATGTTCTCTGTGAGGGCTCTACTCCTGCAGCACACTTCTTCCTGGGGACCCAGGCTTTCTCAAACATCCTCTGAAATCTAGGCAGTTGCTGCCAAGTTTTCTTTACCCTTTTACTCTGTGCACCTGCAAGATTAACATCACATGGAAACTGTCAATGCTTATGGCTTAAAATGTCTGAAGCAGTGGCTTGACCTTATCAGCCTGGACTTTACCGTCCATATCACTATCAATATTTTGGTCACAACCATTTAACGAGTCTCTAAGAAGTTTCGCGTTTTCCTTCAACTTCTTGTCTTCTTCTGAGTCCTCCAAAGTCTTCCAATCTTTGCCCATTATCCAGTTCCAAGGTCGCGTCCACATTTTCAGATATCTTTATGAAAATAACCCATTCCTGGCACCAACTTTCTGTGTTAAGCTGTTCTTGTATTGCTATAAGCAAATACCTGACACTGGGCAGTTTATACAAACTAGGTTTTACTGCCTCATGTTTCTGCATGCTATGCAAGAAGCATGGTACCAGCATATGCTCAACTTCTCATGAGGCCTCAGGAAGCTTTCATTCATGGCAGAAGGCAAAGGGAGAACAGGCATTTCACGTGGCAAGAACAAAAGCAAGAAAGATAGTTTGGGGAGAAAGAAGAGATGTCATGCATTTAAACAACCAGATGACCATTACAAAGACAGCAACAAGACATGAGGGATCCGTCTCCATGACATAAACCACTCCCACAAGGCCCTACCTTCAACACTGAGGATTACATCAGAACATGAGATTTGGAGAGGACATCAAAACTATATTAAATGTCACACAGTTTTTTTTTCTGTTTTATTCTAGTAATTTTATTATTTTAAATCTTATCTTTAAGTTGTTGTTCTATTTTTAGTTGATTCTTATATAAGGGTGAAATCAGGGTTCTTTTTTTTCTTCTGTATATGAATTTCCGGTTTTCCCAACAGCATTTATTGTAGAGATTATCCTTTCTCCAATGTGGATTCTTAGCACCTTTGTTGAAAATCAACTCACACTAGTTACGCAGGGTTATTTTTGGACTCTCTTCTATTACATTAATCAATGTGTCTATTTTTATGCCAGTACCATTCTGTTTTGATTACTATAGCTTTGTAATATATTTTGAAATCCCATTGTATGATTCCATTAGCTTTGTTCTTTTTGGTCAAGATTGCTTTAAGTATTAGGTGTTCTGTAGTTTCATATGAATTTTAGGATTTTTTCTAGTTCTGTGAAAATTCACATTGGAATTTTGATATGGATTCCATTGAATTTATAGATCAATTTGGGTAATATAAACATTTTAACAATATTAATTATACCAATTCATGAACATGGGATATCTTTTCATTTACTGGCACCTTCTTCCATTTCTTTCATCAATGTTTTATAGTTTTCAGCTTACAGTTTTTCACTTCCTTGGTAAAATTTAATTATAAATATTTTTATTGTATTATAAATAACACTGTTTTTTAAATTTTTTTTCTGGTGAGTTAATTGTTAGTGTGTAGCAACACTACTGATTTTTGTAAGTTGGTGTTTTATTTTGTAGCTTAACTGAACTTTTAAATATGTTGTAACAGGTTCTTAGTGGAGTCTTTAGGATTTTCTATATGTACACACATTGACAAATCCAAAAGACTAATTCTGTAATGGTGGTGGATAAATTAATTATATGTCTATTATAAAGTGTAAAAGCAAAATTATTAAAAACAACTAAAGCAACAATAATTTGTTGAGAGGCACATATTATAAAAAGATGTAAAGTATAACATCAAAAAAATAAAAAATGGAAAGAGAGTAAAATTACAGAATTTTTCTCTGCAATCAAAATCCAATTATTCCAAACTTGAAATAGCTTGTTACAAGTATAAAATGTTGCTTGTAAACCTCAGGGTAACCACAAAACAATATTTTATAACAAAACACAAAATAATAAAAAAGATATCCAAACAGTGCAGTACAGAAGGCCATCAAACATCAAAGCAAAAAAGCTAGACAGAAATAAAAAAAGAGGCCCTAATAAAACACCAGAAAACAGTTAATAAAGTGGCAGTAGTAAATCCTTACCTATCAATAATTACAAAAAAAGGTATATGAATTAAGTTTTTCAGTTAAAGGGCTTAGTGTAGCTGAAGGAATGAAAAAAACAAAGCCCAGTTACATGCTGACTACAATAGACTCATCTCAACCTGAAGGCCACTCATATTAAAAGTGAATTGATGGAGAAACACATTAAAGGAAGACAGAGACTAAAAGAGATCAGGGTAGCTATATTTAATCTATAAAAAAATAAACTTTAGGTCAAAAACTGTAAAAAGGGACAAAAAAGTTAATGACAAAGTGGTAAGTTCATAAAGAGGAACTAACAATTATATTTGCTCCCAAATTGGAGTGCTTAAATACAACAAAAAATAATAAATCTGAAAGGAGACATAGAACGTGACACAATAGTAATAAGGTATTTCAACACTCCACTTTCAGCAATAGACAGATCATTCAGACAGAAAATCAATAAGAAAACATCAGACTTAAACTACACGTAAGAACAAAT
This sequence comes from Symphalangus syndactylus, assembly GCF_028878055.3. NCBI lineage: Eukaryota > Metazoa > Chordata > Mammalia > Primates > Hylobatidae > Symphalangus > Symphalangus syndactylus. Next base: position 146,871,133 of record NC_072447.2, on the reverse strand, counting down.
GGACCTAACGGATATATACAGGACATTCCACCCAATAGCAACAGGATATACATTTGTCTCAAGTGCACAAGGAACGTTCTCCAGGATGGGTTATATTTTAGGCAACAATACAATTCTTAACACGTTGAAATAAAAAGAAATCATATCAAGTATCATTTTCCATCATAATGGTATGAAACTGGAAATCAATTAACAGGAAGAGTCATGGAAAATTCACAAATAAGTGAAACATAACTAATATACTCCTCAACAACTATTTAGTCAAAGAATAAACTAAACAGGAAATTTAAATAATATCTTGAGAAAACAAGAATGAAAACAGAACATACCAAGGCTTATGGGATGCAGCAAAAGTAGTTCTAAGAAGGGAGTATATAACAATTAAAATCTACATCAAAAAAGAAGGCAGCTCTCAGATAAACAGCTTAACATTACATCTTAAGCAATTAGTAAAAGAAGAACAGACTAGTCCCAAAGATAGCAGAAGAAAGAAAATAACAAAGGTCAGAGCAAAAATAAGTGCAATAAATACTTGAAAAAATAGAAATAAAGAGAATAAGAGTTGGCTTTTTGAAAAGGCGAATAAAATTGACAAAACCTTAGCTAAACTAAGAATAAAAGAGAGAAGACAAACAACATCATGAATGAAGAATGAGACATTACAACTGACAATACAGAAATATAAAGGATCATAAGAGACTATTGTGAAAAATTATATGCCAACAAGTTGAAAAACCTGGAAGAAATGAATCAATTCCTAGAGGCATATAACTTACTAAGACTTCATCATGATAAGATGGGAAATCTTAACAGACCAATAACAAGTAAAGAGATTAAGTTAAAATTAAAAAGTCTGATCAAGGAAAAGCCCAGATCCAGATAGCTTCATGGATGAATTCTACCTAACATTTAAAGAACTAATGCCAATCATTCTGAAACTCTTCCAAAAAATTGAAGAGAAACAAAGTACTTCCAAACTAATTTTACAAGGCCAGCCTCACCATGATACCAAAGCTAGTACAGTACACTACAAGAAAAGAAAAACTGCAGGCTAATATTTCTGATAAACACAGATGCAAAAATCTTCAACAATATGCATATGGGCTCCAACTTAGGGCGTTTCAATTTAAGATTTTTTAACTTTATCATGGGGTTATGAGGATAATATCTTCAACAATACATTAAAAGTATCATCATTTACCATGATCAAGTGGGATTTATCCCTGGGATGCAAGATTGGTTGAACATACATAAATCAATAAATGTGATATGTCACATCAACAGAATGAAGAACAAAATCAACACCATCATCTCAATAGACACAAATAAAGCATTTGACAAAATTTAACATCATTTTATGATAAAGTCTATTAACAAATTAGGTAAAGAAGGAATATTCCTCAACATAATAAAGACTATATATGAGAAGCCCACAGCTAACATCGTACTCAGGAATTAAAATTGAAGGCTTTTACTTTAAAATCAGGAAAAAATAAGTATGCCCACTCTCAGTACTTCTGTTAAATATAGTACTGGAAGTCCTAGCCAGAGCAATTAGGCAAGAGATGGAAATAAAGCACATCCAAATAAAAGAGGATGAAGTAAAATTATCTGTTTCTTTGCAACCACACTGTTTTAATTGCCAGCAATGACGTGATTTTAAATGTCAGTAAAAGGCAAATATGAATTTTTCTTCAAGTACAACAAAATCAAGGAAACTATGTAGTTTCTCATCATGTTTTTCAAAGGCTTAATAGAAATTCATGAGACAAAATTAATAAAATAAAAATATAACTCAAGGCCTCAAAAATTTATAATGATTAAGCAATAGAATTATCTACATCCAATCTAATTTATTTACCTCTACTTATCTCCCCATGGTCCAAAGAACCATCATCTCAGACCTAAATTATTTCAAAAAAAACTTCTAAATGCTACCCCTGCTTCTTCCCTTGCTACTCATCACAGATGATTTTTTACACCACAGGCCAGTCTTGCTAAAACGTAGGTCACAGAATGGTTCTTTGTCAAAAATTTTCAGTGTTTTTCTATTTCACTTTTAAAGAAACAAATACATTATAGATAAATTCTAACTAATATTTAAAGAACCACCACACCAAAAATCTCACAGTTTTTAACATCTCTGAATTCATTAATTACTTATTTGACCATGCTGGCCTCTCTTGAAAAAATAAAATAAAATAACATTCTAGGCATGTTTCTACCTCATAGACCTTGCACTTGCTCCTCCTGCTGCCTGCAACAGTCTTCTCCCAGATATCCTCATGACTTTCCTCCTTACCAGATTCTCATCTTTACTCAAATGCCCCCTTTTCATTGCAGTCTTCCCTGTCCATGCTACTAAATAATCCTGCCCCTTTATCTTCCTTTTCTGCTTTACTATTTGATAGCCTTTATTCCATCAACTACACTATCTATTGCATTTATTTACTTTCTGTCTACTCTAATACGACAATGTAATCTGCACGAGTATGTTCTGTGCACTTACGTAAGTGACCAAATGGCTTAAATTTAGTAGACACTTAAATTTCAATTGAATGAATAAATTTATTTGTTCCTCTCTAGTGTTAATATTCTGAGAGCTAATCATATTATACATAATTGTTTTGTTGATGGAACCACCCTGTTACACGTGATTTTAAGTTTATTCACAAGTTCAGTCCTGGTAAATGTTTAACACCAAGATTTCTGATGAAAAAATGCCCTTATGTGTAGAATTTGATTAATTCCATGGTGAACATTCTCTCACCATGAACACGGGATTGAGATAAAATGCACACAACTGCTTTTTATGAGCTGATGTTAGCACAAATTATAGCACAAATTACATTAACTCATTTAATGTGCTCAATCACCATGGGAGACAGGCATTATTACTTTGGCCATTTTTCAAATGAAACTACAACACAGAGAGGTTAAGCATGTACCCAAGGTCACATAGTTAGAAAGGAATCTACCTGGGATATGCCTGATGATTGACCCGAGATCTTGTGCTTAGAAAAATTCAGCTATACTTCAGGCCTTTGATAAATTACTTTAAATAAAATTCAGGTTTTAAAATGAAAAAAAAATTATAGCCATGCACATTCTTTAAGTGTCAGTCAAGGACCTATAAATATTTTTTTAAATTTTTTGAATATTTAAAAAATATGTTAGTTTTCCAAGCAAAAGGCCAAGACCGTGTGCTTTGCTTAGGCCATTTTATTTTCAGAACACTGAAAATATCTGTGAAAATGATAATACCTCACTCTGGTTAGCCAGAGCCAATTAGATTTGTCAGTATCAGTCTATATCTTATTGATCGAAACTGCAGGTAGTAAAAAACATTCGTGTGTTTTCTAAGTGTTCTTTCTTGTTTTGGATTCCTTGCTTAAATCAGAATCTTACTGAACTAGAAATAAGAAAGTTTAGACTCCCTCCTTGTTTTTAGGAATATAATGTACCTAGTTGAGTGGATTTCTATTTTTCAAAGGCACAATAATCCAGTTAAAATGCAGTGATTCTCTTAGGTACTAAATAGATTTTACATTGTATAATCATTGCAATCAGCCACCAAATCAATAACTCTCATTAGAAAGCAGTGTTTCTTTTAATACCATTAATTTAACCTGTTTTGAAGTCCTTATTAAGAATTCACCTAGCTAAACCATGACACTTATATGGATTAGACAAACTTGCTCTATTGCCTCTAGTTCTGAAAATAGATTTTAATTATCATATAAGATTAATTAAAAGAAAAATTTAATTCAGTATGACCTTTATTTTTTACATCATGAAGCACTGAGTAACAACATCTATATACCATGCATATTGTGTATAAAATCAATGAATAGCTCTATGGAAAACAGGTTTAAATCTAGACAAATGAACCTCAGCACTAAAAAATTAAACAAATGTTTATTACATTATTTTGGATATTGACCTTTGGATACAGAAAGAAAACATTTTGAAGAAGAATTTGAGTCTCCAGATTTTATTTTTAGAGGAGTAGGTACTTCTGGACACCATCTGGTCAGCCCATGGCATTCAAAATAAAACAGTGTTTGGAATATTGAAATTATTAAAATGACAAGGAGAATTTTAAATTTTAACTTGCAGACATGGGATAATTTGGACTACTCCTGGTATAAAATGACGGGAGGCGTATCTTTCTGGCAGAGTTTTGATCTTGTGAAACAGCTACAACAGAAACACATGAATGTTCTTCTAAAAAATAGATGTCAGTCTCCACTTCAACTTATTGGATCAATATACATGGTATTACCCTGTTTTGCCTATACTTTTAACACAATATATTTCAGGACCTTTTTACTGTGATTCTTCAGGATATTTCAAAAAGAATTATGAAAGATGGTAGACCTACCTGCTGGATATCTATATTTACTGACAATAAAAATTGGTTTACTTAAATTTTAAGGAGATAAGACAATCTCAATGAAATGTAAAATCAATAAATGTAAAATCAAATGCAGATACAAACTGCATTTGTATCTAATATACTAGCTAAGCCACATATTAGAGATGAAAGTTAGAAATTAAAATGAACACAATATGGTAATTTCTTTTTTGGTGTTAGGTATTCTTTCCTCGACAGAAGAGATGTGTTCTAGCCATTTTTTGTGTGTGAAATGAATTTATGTTAAGTGAATCTGCCTTTCTGATAGAAAATTAAAAATTTATTCTGTTGATTATAAAACAAGTTCTTATGGACTTGACCTTTGACAAATCTCCTATTGGTGCTTGGTACCAGCATGAGCTAACTTTATGGCCCAAAGCAACAGGACAATTTGCCGAGGTCTGGGAGCACCCTCTCCAGAGAATCCCTAATGTCCAAAAATTGGTCAAAATCTAAAGTTTATTTTGCTGTACAATTCACCTTTTTTTTCTGGAGTTTTATTTGCCTTCAACAAGTAAGGCAAGATTTCCTGCTTCTGTGATAATGGAAGGCAAATAACTCTTTTATGAAGTTTGATTTTGCTCCTCGCAGGGAAGATGAGTTTGTGTTTTTTCCCCGTTTCTAGGATGATAGAGAGCAGTCTTCAGCCTGAGACCCATCCCTAGGTAAATAGCGGAGTTAGGGTTTTGTCTTGGCTAAAGTGTAACAACCAGCTGGTCTTAATTGCTCTCTACCATTAGAACATTCTGCCATCATATTGTTGGGGTATTTTGTTGTTGTTGTTGTTTGTTCTGGTCTTTCTTCCATCAGATTTGACCAACTCTACCTGACACGGTCAAATTCAAGTGAGAATTCCAAATTATAGGTAATAAAGCTTCTCTAATCTGACCAAACTTCTTCGTAGCTTCAAAAGAAGAAAAACAAACAAACAAACAAGAAACAAACAAACAAAAGTGCTCGGTTTCTGTGTTTGCTTCTTGTATTTAAAATAAAATGTTATTTTGTATACTTTTCTTCCACCCTATATCTCCTTCTCCCTTTGCCATCTGCAGTACCAAAAAAATCTAAAGAAGGCTTCTAGTGACTTGAATCCCTTTGAAGAATTCAAAACAAAGGCACCACTCACTCCTTTTGGGGTGTTCTGTTTTCTTTGTGGAGTTTCAAGAGTCATAGGCAGATTCTTCTTAGGTCTATTGCTCTGTTTTCTTATGTGAAAGGAAAATATCTTGGGCCCCCAATGTTACTAAGCTAAAGAAAAAATAAAATTCAAGCTTGGAATTTCTTAGGGCAAACCTGCCTTACATTCTATTCAAAGTCATTTCTCTGTTCACTGAGATAAAAGCATATCTGATAACTTCCTTTAAAAAGGTTAATCAGAAACTCAAAAGATTGCAACTGTTTGTCTCCCACCTACCTGTGACCTGGAAGCCCCCTCCCCGCTTTGATTTGTCCTATTTTGCTTCCAGTTGTCCTGCCTTTCTGAACCAAACAAATGTTTATTTTACATAGGTTGGTTGATATCTCATGTCTCCCTAAAATATATAAAAGCAAGGTATGCTCTGACCACCTTGGACACATGTCGTCAGGACCTCCTGAGGCAATGTCACAGGCGGACCTTCTCAACCTTGGCAAAACAAACTTTCTAAATTAACTGAGATCTTTTTTTATCCCATATATAAGCAAGTATTGTACCTAGAGTGGACAAGTTCCTCCTCTTACTTTCAGGAACACCCTGCTCTGTCTATAGAGTAGCTGTTCTTTCACCACTTTACTTTCTTAATAAACTTGCTTTTGCTTTGCACTGTGGACTCCACCTGAATTCTTTTTTGTGCAAGATTCAAGTACCCTCTCTTGGGTCTGGATCAGGACCCCTTTCTGGTAACACTATCAAAACACAGAAAAGTATTGATGTTGCACCGTTCACATTACCTGAACGTATTGGTCTGTTTTAAGGCATTTCCTGAGATTATGCATGAATTTTTACAATTGGCTTGGAAGGGAGGCAATTGAAGTATGAAAGTGAAGTGTAAGAAAATGCTGGACTGGTAGTGGCCTGGCAACTGTCTGCTAACTATTAGCATATGAATGGATCCTGCTTGTGTTGAGTCCTCTTCTCCCAATGTAAAGACTTGTTATTTGACATTCAGAGATATCATCATTAGGACATATTAGCAAAATAGTGTTTTTGATATTGACAAAAGATTATCATGATGCTAAGACTAGCAAAATATTGAGAATTAGCTAGCTTCAACAAGCCTGAAGTGAAGTTATATATGCATATATTAGTTAGCATTGCTTTCAGGAAAATGAGTAAAGTTAGATATTAGCCAGTTATGAGTGTATCATTTTAAGTAACGCAAGTGATGTTACAGAGTTTTCAACTGAACACATGCAGTTGATGTATTTATTAATATTTGAAGGTAGAATTTGAGACTATTTGATTTCCTGAAGTTTGAAATATGTTTTCATAAATCCTTATTGACAAATATGTATATTTCTAAAATATGTTTTAATTAGTTTAATATTTATTAATGTAACTTTTGACTGTACTATAAAAAGTCAAAGAGCACTAAAGTGCTTATGGAGAATAGCAGTCTCATGTGCCACCCCTCCAGAGCAAGCACTTTTAAGTTTTATCTTTTGATTCATGTGTTTGCTTCCACATTTTTGGATAATAGCTTTGATTGCTATGTTTGTATTTTTTCTTTCCATATAATATGTATTGACTTCCTTTTTTGGTAGATGAGAATTTACTTATTTCACTCTACTTTATCTCTCTTTCAACATTATAAATAGAATTAAATTTCAATTTTTCTTAAATTAATATTCAGTGGTTCATTTGTCAGGATTACGTAAATATTGCCCACTATTGGGCCACATAGGGTGCTGTAATTACATTTGCTTTTTTGTACAATTCTTTGTCATATCCCAGTGTTAACATTCCATCTTTTTATTGGCCTGATTCAATTTAATTTAAACGTTATTAAATATGTTAGATCTGTAAAAGACCTTTTAATATTATTTTTTCAGGCATTCAAACAAATGAACTCATTGATTCATTTCTTTTCTTTCTTTTTCTCTCAAGGGTTTCTTTTGACATTCTCTGGTCTTCTTGATCTCAGCTGGATCTGGAGCTCTCTAAGATGAAATTGTAGCTGACAATGACTTTCTTCGTAAGTCTATAATAGCTTAATATAAGCTATTATATAAGCCTAATAAAGCTTATAAGGGGCTTTCTATATTAGGCAGCTATTCTTTGTATTGCTTACCCTTCTCTTTTCCTAATTTACTACCCGATTTTATGAAGCCCATATGTGGCTGGCAAAATTATTTGAAGGCCTCGAAGATTCCTGACCCCTTATTCCAGTTACTTATGTTGTCCCAGTTATTCAATCAAATTCAAATCTAGGTACTGCTGTGAAAGCATATGGCAGATATATTTAAGTGTTTAAATCAGTTGATCTTAAGATAGGGAGATTATCTGGGTGTGTCAGGGCTAATTACAAGAGCCCTTTAAAATCAGAGCCTTTTCTCCAGCTGGTCATAGAAAAGAAAGTGAGTTAGGAAGCACAGGAAGACCTCAAGTCAGTGTTACTGGTTTGAAGATGGAGGTCACATGCTAAGGTATATGGGAATGCGGGCAGCCTCTAGGACATGAAAACAGGGATATTACATCTACTACCATGAAAATTTGATTTTTGCCAACAACCTCGATAAACTGGAAAGCAGATTCCCCCTCAGAGCTTTCAGATAAGACCAGTCTTTCTGGCGACATTGATTTCACTTTCATGGGAACTTAATCAGAGAATTCAGCTAACTCCAGTCAATCCCAGCTCAGACTTCTCATCTACAGAAATTTGAGATAATAAATGAATGTTCTTTTAAGCTGCTAAATTTGTGGTAGTTTATTATGCAACAATATGAAACTAACATGACATCATTCATCAGTTTCCTGAGATAATTTATAATTTCTTAAACGCTTAAACCTAAATTGTATACTGTGTTTAATATCTTAGTTTTTACTTGTCAACATATTCCATATTTGAATATCAAGATACATCTAATGGTCACATACTAAAATAGATTTCTTAGGTGTGTTTGAGGTGAGTACCTTTTTAATCACCTAAGATATGGTGATGGAGTCTGTATAGTGTTGATTCAATTAAAGGTTACATGCCATCAAATGTACCTAAACAAAAACCTAGGAAAAGTGGTAGCAGCATCTTGAAGATACTGTATTATCTTTTTTGTATAAGTTTATCTATCATTTATAAATACCTACTGTGTTCTAAACATCATGATATAACCTGTGAGGAAACAGCAATTAACAAGATTAAGTGTGGACTCTAGTGACCAGAATATACTTTGCTTCGATGTTTTAATAATTATGCAAGCTTTTTTCAAGAATAAGGAATGCGTCGTATACTCATACCTCCTTTCAAAAAGTTGAGCAGTGAAAAAAATTAATCAAAGAATGTATTGTTTTGACTCTATAATGTTAAACAATCAATTTTTTTTCTTACTAAATGACTTTGTTGGTGAAACGTAGCAGTTGTCATATTATGACTTCTCTTGCTTCAGAAATGAATGAAAAACACACTAGTCTCCTGAACAAGTCATCTCAGATAACTTTAACAAATCTATTGAAAATAACACCTTGTTTTTTATTGATATTTGAAATAGCATTGGATAAATAAATGCATAAACCTTCTCAGTTTCCCGTTACTCTAAATGTAAAAGTTGTAAAACCACTCCTTTATATTCGCCACAATGGCAGATCTGTTCCGTGAATGGTAATGCATGTTTTAAGGTATTAACAAAATTGATTACGTAACCCTAGATAGATAATGGAACAGAAGGCTGATGCTTATGCTGATTCTGCCTTAAGTAAAATCCATCTGTTTACTACTGAGGTAGCATCCAACTCAGCTTTGTTTGAATAGAACAAGATAAATACTTGAGGCTATTTTCTATCTGCTAAGACAAAAGTGTAGGGAAACACATAGTAAAACTTATATTTTTGAAAGACACGGTTCCCCGCAAACTCTAAGTATTTACTGTCTCTCAAATATGATCAACCCAGAAAAGCCACACGATAGGATACTTGCAAATCTTCCTGTAAACCCCAGTCAACAATCACGTGCATACAAGTCCTGGAGACACTCACAGAGAAGCAACTGATTATTGAATTTTATGTGGAAGGAATTGAGATGAACAGTTAAAGGGAAATTTATATTAGATTTTTTCTTATAGGTCTGCAGATGTTTTCTTTTTGGACCATTATAAAAGCATGAAGCATAGCTTTGAAAATGTCATTTTAAAAAATATGTTTCTGACATAATCATTTATTTCTGAAGAAAATGCTTTGTTCATATTACAGTTGATATTTTCAATGAGATATTTTGATTAGCCGCATCAACTCTTCAGTATTTGCCAAATACCCTCCACCAACGGTCATGTTTCTTTTGTCTATATAGTTCTATTAAAGCCTGGTAATTTTTGAGATCAAGACCAAACAATATTTCATTTGTGAAACCTTCTATAACTGCTGTGCTTTCCTCTGCACTTGACTATATTTGCTTAAACTTCTAATAGAGTGATTATTTCCTTTTTCCTTGCTATGTTTTTAATGATGTATATTTCCCTCAAGTCGGTCAAATTGCAAGCTCCTTGAAAACAATGATACGCATCAGAACCAGAACCTTCATTCAAGACTCACATAGTGGTGACTTCATAAATGCCCTGTTGAATTGAATCTTAAAAGATAATCCATGTCATCCATCAGCAAGGAAAGAACAATTAGTATATCTTGATTGCGGATCATTTGTTTCCTTAAAATTACCCAGGGAGAAAAAATTGGGTGAGGCCAAGAGTATTCCTCATAGTCTGCTAAATATAGCCACAACCAACGGTTTCATAGGAATAGCAAGAAAAGCTCTTGGACACTCGAAAGAGAAAGAGAAGATACAGCAATGCAGGACTGAAGCTGATAATAATCAGCAAATTTACAAAAGATAGAAATGTTTAAAACCCATAGATTTTATCTCTTTGAATTATTGTTTTATATTTATGTCTTATGTATTACTTACCAGAATGTTGTTCATATTCACATTATATAATATGTGAAAATACTTTGTGAAATTCTAAGGTTACATTGAAATGATTTCTATCATTATTATATTACCTAACCAAATATTGGCTTTGTAAGCATCTCTTTCTGACATCTCAACAATCAATCCCCAAATGAACAATTTATTTTCTAGTATCCCGCTCTTTAAAAGCACCAAATTATAGCTCTATACTGTTTCACAGGCAAAAGGTCCCAAAGAAGTTATTAAACATCCCCTCACAGGAAAGACCCTGAAGAAATATCTCTTTGAAGTCATGGCAAACATAATAATTGGCTTGGTAATTACGGTTTTGTATTCATGTAATAAAGTTTTCAGTAAAGCATTTATTAGCATTTATCAGTACTTAAAGAGGAGTACTCTCAGTTTCAAGAAGACTTCACTATTGTCATAAGATAGAATTGAACCAATATATAATTTGCACCACAGTATATAACAAGTCTCTTTTAGAAACAAGACAACCTGCATCTTATTTTTTATATTTCCGTTAAAATAATAGATGAGTCGAAAGCCACTTAAGAATTTACAAGAGTTATGTTTACAAACAAATTCATACAGATAACAATGTTGCTCTTGTGCATTTACAAAACACAACACATTTATTTAGTCTTCTGCATGAAAATCCAGTTAAGGTAGCTTGTTATTAAAAATGTGTTTCAGGAGTTGCCTGGCTCCCTTATAACTTACAAAACTTAACATTTGTTACCTAAACTAAAAAAGTAGATCAATAATTGTTTTATTTGGAGGAAAGAGTAGCTTCCATGTTAGGAAAAGATATCTAAGAGAATATGATCTTTACATCAGTGCTAAGCTCTGTTTCTGAATCTATGAGTTAAAGTCTGTTAAAATTGCTTCATTATAAATGATTCAACAACTGAATGTCTACACAAGAGGAGAAAACAGAGTTCTAAAAAGCCACTATTACATGCTGAAGAGTTCAAACAACTAAGACATCATTTTGCCAAACAATTGTTTTACCTATGCCAAATTTCTATCAGGTTCTCGAGGCACAATGAATGCCTTTTTATTTTTAAAACAATTTTTATTTTATTTTTTTTGGTTCCAAGGTACATATGCAGAATGTGCAGGTTTGTTACATAGGTAAGCATGTTTCATGGTGATTTGCTGCACCTATCAACCCATCACATAGGTATTAAGCCCAGTATGCATTAGCTGTTTTCCCTAAAACTCTCTCCCCCAACAGGCCCCGGTGTGTGGTGTGCCCCTCCCTGTGTCCATGTGTTCTCATTGTTCAGCTTCCACTTATAAGTGAGAACATGCAGCGTTTGGTTTTCTATTCCTGTGTTAGTTTACTGAGAATAATGGTTTTCTTGAATTTAATACAAGATAACTTATCTCAAGAGAAAATATGGATAACCTCTTTTGCCAAACACTGAGAATTATGCAACAAAGACAAGGTTGCATTCTAGATGTTCCAGGAAAGTTTCAACTTTATGATTTATGTAATTGTCAGATAATACATTTCAATTTGTGTTCAGTTTATAGAACTGATATACCTCAACATTTCTCTTATTTTTTCTTTTAACTGATAAGAATGCAGAATACTCAATTCAGAGCCAAATTATTGTATGTAATTATCTACTATGATTAATATCAGTCATTGTTTTCATTTTATTGATTTTGTTGTAATTTTATTTTTGATTATTCTCTTTTGCATTATGTGTAAATTTAAAAGCCACAAATCATTTTTTGAAAGAATATAGGACATCATAATAAATAACTTCCAGAATTCTTTGGAAATTTCCTGAACTCTTTTGTTTCTTAGCCTATTTAATGAAGGCTGTGTACTTTCATAGAATTCACATTTTGTATTTTAATTTTAATCGTAGAATTTGGTTTCTCAGACTTCAATTAATGATTCCTGGAGGGCAGTAAGAAAGAGGAAGCCTGCAATTTCACAAAATCATTGTTCTATTTGATGATTTGTTATAATCAAATAAGCATTTTAAAAAAAATTTACTTATGTCTTTGTGATGGGGGAAAACTTATAAGTAGATAGCAGTGATGGAACTTAAACATTACTGTATACATTTGAACAAATATATTTAATTGCTAGTTAATATTGTTAGGTTTTGTGTTCCTACCCAAACCTCATATTGAATTTTGATCCCCATAATCCCCACATGTCGTGGGAGGGACCTAGTGGGAGGTAATTGAATAATGGGGGCAGTTTCTCCCACGCTGTTCTCGTGATAGTGAGTTCTCACAAAATCTTATGGTTTTATAAGCATATGGCATTTGCCTTATGGGCACTCACTCTTTCTCCTGCAGCCCTGCAAAGAGGTGACTTCCGCCATGATTGCAAGTTTCCCAAGGCCTCCCCAGTCACGCAAAAGTGTGAGTCAATTAAACCTCATTTTCTGTATAAATTATCCAGTCTTGGGTATTTCTTTATAGTAGCCTGAGAATGGACTAATATAGTAAATTGGTACCGAGGTAGTGGGGTGCTGTGGTAAGGATACCTGAAAAATATGAAAGCGACTTTGGAACTGAGTAACAGGCAGAGTTTGAAACAATTTGGAGGGCTCAGTGGAAGACAGAAAAATGTGGGAAAGTTTGGAACTTCCTATAGACTCGGAGGCCTCAGAAAATAGGAAGCTGTGGGAAAGGTTGGAACTTCCTAGAGACTCGTTGGCTTTGACCAAAATGCTGATAGTGATATGGACAATGAAATCCAGGCTGAGGTGATCTCAGATGGAGATGAGAAACTTATTGGGAACTGGAATAAAGGTGATTCTTGCAATGCTTTAGCAAAGAGGCTGGTGGCGTTTTGCCTCTGCCTTAGAGATCTGTGGAACTTTGAACTTGAGAGAGATGATTTAGAGTATCTGGGGGAAGAAATTTCTAAGTCGCAAAGCATTGAATAGGAAGCAGAGCACAAATGTTTGGAAAATGTGCAGCCTGATGATGGGATAAAAAAGAAAAAACCCATTTTCTGGGGAGAAATTCAAGCCTGCTGCAGAAATTTGCATAAGTAATGAGGAGCCAAATGTTAATCACCAAAGGGGAGAATGTGTCCAGGGCATGTCAGAATCCTTCACAGCAGCCTCTCCCATTACAGGCCTGGAGGCCTAGGAAGGAAAAATGGTTTCTTGGGCCAGGCCCAGGGCCCGTGCTTTGTGCAGCTTTGGGCCACCATCCTCCAGACCCTAGAATGGTAGGTTAACCAACAACTTGTGCTGTGCTGTGCACCTGGAAAAGCCACAGACACTCAATGCCAGCCAATGACAGCCGCCAGGAGGGGGGCTGTACCCTGCAAAGCCACAGGCGCAGAGCTGCCCAAAACCATGGGAGCCAAACTCTTGCATCAGAGTGATCTGCATGTGAGACATGGAGTCAAAGGAGATTATTTTGGAACTTTAAGGTTTAATGACTGCCCCACTAGATTTCAAACTTGCACGGGGCATGTACCCCCTTTGTTTTGGCCAATTTCTCCCATTTGGAGCCAGTATATTTACCCAAAGCCTGTATCCCCATTGTATCTAGGAAGTAAGTAACTTGCTTTTGATTTCACAGGTTCATAGGCAGAAGGGACTTGCCTTGTCTCAGATAAGACTTTGGACTTGGACATTTGGGTTAATACTGAATGAGTTAAGACTTTGGGGGATTATTGGGAAGTCATGATTATGTTTTGAAATGTGAGGACATGAGATTTGGGAGGGGCCAGGTGTGGAATGATACATTTAGGTTTTGTGTCCCCACCCAAATCTCATCTTGAATTATAGTCCCCATAATCCCCAAGTGTCCTGAGAGTGACCCAGTGGGATGTAATTGAATCATGGGGGCAGTTTCCCCTATGCTGTTTTCGTGATGGTGAGGAGTGAGTTCTCATGAGATCTGATGGTTTTATAAGCATGTGACATATCCCCTGCTGGAACTCATTTTTTCTCCTGTTGCCTTGTGAAGAGGTGCCTTCAGCTATGATCGTAAGTTTTCTGAGGCCTCCCCAGACATGAGGAACTGTGATTCAATTAAACCTCTTTTCTTATAAATTACCCAGTCTCAGGTATTTCTTTGTAGCAGCATGAGAACACAGTAATATGCTAGTTCAAATTAGCAAACTATTTAAAATCAACTACCCCAATGTGGTGAATCATATCTTTAGCCCAGATATTTCCTCTGAATACCAAGGACATGTTTCAGTGGGCCTATTCCAAATCTCCACTTGGATGTATCCAGGGCTTCACATGCTTAAACTCCTGGTAGATGCTATTATCATGATCCTCTTTCACATGTAGTACTCCAACAGTCTCCTAAGTATTCTACCTTCCAATTTATTATCCCTGCAGTAACAGGACTGCCTTTTTTTCAAATTGCAAATCTAATCAAACCTCATCATCATCTATAATCTTCTACAATTAAATAACTTCACATCACTCTGTGGTTAAAAGAACAAAAATAAAAACTTTTGATCATGACCTTCAAGTACCTGTGGCTTCCCCTTACCACTTTAGCTTCATCTTCAACTGTTTCCCCATGATTTCTACTCTAGTCATGCTGGCCTTCTCATATGCCCTTGTACTTGGAAAGTTCCTGCCCACTATGGGTTCTGGAATAGTCTTCCCTTCCTCTTTCTCTTCTTATTCATTCTTACTTTATAGGTATCAACTCCATCAGCACAGTCCCAGGACTTCACCTTCCCTGAATTCCAAGGCTAGGTCAAAACCACTCATGACATCAGGTCCTTCTCTTTGTGGTTATTTTATTAATATCAATTGCTTCTTATGAGATTTTAAGTAATAACGTAAGGAATTTTGTCTATTTTTTCTAAAAGTTGTATCTAATTTCCAAGCCTAATGCTTGGTTTATAGTAGGTATTCAATATAACATTCATCGGATGAATGAATTGGGGTTAATAGAAAGATGTCATTCATTCTAAATGAAGTCATTCTAAATGTAACAATTATTCCAAATAAAAAAAGTATTTAGTAATGATGTTTAATGAACTCATTACTTTATTTCTAAAACCTAGCTAGTAAAAAATTGACACTAAAATGAAGAGAAAAAACGTGTTTTAGAAATATGGGTTTGAACCGATGATTTGAATAAAGCATTGGGGTAAGCAAGAAAGGGTTTTGATAAGTCCAGGATAACATGACAAGTGCTAGGTAATTTGGAGATGGAAGAATTCTAAATCAAACTCCACCTCTTCATAACTCTCTGGAGGCTCAGTTTCTCTATTGATGCTTACAGTGAAACAACATCCTTTAATAGCTATATTGAATTTTTAAACCATTGAGTAATTTGTAGCAGCTTTCTATACAAGTTAGTGGTCTCAGTTGTCAGTGGGTAAGACAAGTTCTACTAGCTTCTGTCTTAAAACATAATTTTAGAAATGAAAATTCTGGAAACTGTAAGTGTTTGATGAATGTAAATATAGCCTGGCTGAAACTCTAAGACATTGGAACTCTGATTCTCCTTGAAGAGAAATTGTCATTTGCTACAGAGAATAAAATACATGGAGATTAAAATATGCTGTGTTGGTGATTTTAAAAAGCCATCAAGAGAATTAAGTTAAAAATCAAAGATGAAACTGATGAAAGCCAGACCCCTGACTCACTGGGTACTCCTCTCCAGGGTAGTTAAGATACCTGGATGGCCAAAAGAAAAAGCTACATAGGCTATGTTCAGAGAATGTGAAAATAGTATTTCTGAATAACAGGATCTTTCCAAATTTCGTTTCATTATTGGAAGTCTTTCATTATTTCCCAGTATTCCGCTTTCATCTACAATTTGCCCTCAGATGGCCACCTACATTAAATAAAACAAATGGTACTATAGTGTCACTGACTGAGAATTGTGAAGAATTTGGGGATCTAGAGTTGGAAGAACTCTAATCCAATTTAATCAACATCCGTGTGCAAATATGCACATTGACTGAATTAGATTATGGTTCTCCTCCAGGTGGTAGCATTTAACCTCTGAAGGAGTGGTAAAATGTGATTTTAAATGTTCAAGGACTCCTTAAAGGCTGTGAGGTGTTGTGAAGTTTAGTTATATTAATAAAGATATTGGTAATGCATTTGCAACTATGATTTTGTAGAAACCTCGCAGAAAAGAAGATACTAATTAAAATGTAGATATGAAGTTTAGATGCAATTACAAAAATTGCTCATATTAAAATATTATTGTATTTAATAATGCACCCTTGTAAAGCATGTTTTAAATGTTGAAGTGGAACAAATTACTTTTTCTCGTATGAAATAGTTTCATTTTGCATTTGTTCCTTTACACTGAAATAAATACAGCAATTAAATTACACTTAAAGATATAACATAATAAAAATATTTCTTGCCTTTAGTTTGATACGTAGGTATAGATGGTTTTTAACCTTTTAAACAGTGTTCCCCTTTCTGACTCTTGCTTTGGCAAACATGGAAAATAATAGAAGGAAATGCCTTTGAGAATTACTATTTTTTTTTTTTTTTTTTGAGACGGAGTCTCACTCTATTGCCCAGGCTGGAGTGCAGTGGCGCAATCTCGGCTCACTGCAAGCTCCGCTTCCCAGGTTCACGCCATTCTCCTGCCTCAGCCTCCTGAGTAGCTGGGACTACAGGCACCCGCCACCATGCCTGGCTAATTTTTCGTATTTTTAGTAGAGATGGGGTTTCACCATGTTAGCCAGGATGGTCTCGATCTCCTGACCTTGTGATTCACTCACCTCGGCCTCCCAAAGTGCTGGGATTACAGGTGTGAGCCACCGCACCCAGCCTGAGAATTACTATTATCTAGTGTGAATTTTAGGACATGGTTAGTAATAGAACTGAGCATTTAATTATAAGATAGCTGGTGATGGTAAGACACGAGAATGAAAAAAAAAAAACCATTAATATAATTATTTCCAAAACAGAGATCATTAAAGTTTAGAATCTATTAATAAGCATTTTTACTCAAACTTCAAATCTTAATTAATTTTGCCTTTATTCTAGCTAGAATAGTGTAATACAGCAGACCGTTTCTGAATAATAAAATGTGGCATAAATGAGGTGCTGCCACAGCATGCATTGGATTAACAGAGGATAACTTGGGACCCTGACATCTTAGGCCAGGATAACAGACGCAGACTACATTCACCTTAAGTGGAGATGAAAACACTAATCATTATAGCCATTTGCTTTTAACAGATACTTTACAGTATTGATTGCTTTTCTCCAAGAATGGTTTCATAACAAACATTATAAACACGTCGAAGGCCCACGGGAAAGATTTGCAGTCTAATGCCGTCTCACACTAAATTAGATTAACAGTTTCTTACTGGTCTCTAGGCCACCCCCCACTTTGTATATATACCAGCTCATCTCATGTCCTTAGCAAATACCATTTATTTTTACACTCTCAGAATTATAATACATATGCCAAGATCAACAAATAGAGAGAAAGTGAGCTGTAGGTTCTTCCCCCCAGACATATGATAAGTATTAATAATTGAGCACAACATTCCTTTCCAGTGATCTTCATCTGATCTTCATGCCAAAATCTTTCTAAGTATAATATTCCAGGAAGCTACTAACAAATGATGCAACCTCATATGTTGAAACCTCTTTGCTATTGTGGGTCTATGCCAGTACTTTCAAGTCTCTGACTTTATAGCACATGTAGGTAATGAAAAATGTGGACAATACTGTGCATTAACAGATAAGGCTGCCCATAACTAGAGATCATGAATCTGTGGGTTAGAGACCACCCAGAATGCTCATGAGATATGATAGCTCAGAACCCACTTGCTGAGCTCTGACTGATCAAGGTGTTGGCACAGTCTATCCAAAAGTAGAAACGACACTGGCAGGGCAGGATCTGACATCAAGTAAGGTTTTCTTCATTCTGTATTTGCTGTGAGTGTTATTAGCTGTCAAGCCGTCTTCATAATTGTAAGACAGTTCACAACATCACGAGAAACTTATTTTCCCAAGCCATGGATTAGATATTTGGATTCAATTAATCTGATACAGGTGTGACAAAGCATTCTCTTTTCAAACAGTTTATCTTAGAGATATCTGCAGAATTTCTATTAGCATATATTTCTGTCTACTCTAGTGCTAATGATCCCATTATCTAGCTATGTGTTACTGTAATTGAAATTAGCTACAGTTATATCCATCATCTTAGCTCTCATAGTCACAGATAAACAATGTGGATTTACAGCAATTCCATGTTGGCATTGAAAAGGTATCCCTTTCAGTTTCTGCCTTCAGGTAAAATGTATACTATATGGCTTACTAATTCTGATGTGTTGATTCTATGCCCTTTTGAAACATTTTTTTTTGAAATTAGTATTTTAGATCTGATACTAAAATTCGTTCTGACCTCAATTCATTTGCATTACAGTGTAATATTTTCTCCATAATTTATGTCATATGTGATCTAGAAGGGGAGATACGTATTAAAATAATTATCTCATTCAATGCAGATAATAGTTTTAAAATATATCGACATGCTTTTCCTTATAATTTTTTTTATTCAGCTTGAGCCTCCCTCCCCTGACAAAGAGCCACCCATTTATTTCCTGAAAGGAGGGGGTGGGTGGGCATATTAAGATTATTATAACAAGAAAGCAGAGACAAGATAGTTTGGTTTTTAGATTTTGGTTCCCAAAATAGGGCACAGTGGTCAGATGTGGGTATATTGGCTTCTTCCTCTGCATGGACACATTACAGAGGAGAGTTTGGCAGTAGTCTCAGAGTAGGGAAAGTCTGACAGTAGACTGGGGAAATCGAAATAATCATAAAGATTCCCCACATTAGCCCAACTCTGGAGCAACAAGGTGCCACACAGGCGTTAAGTTAGGAACGCCTGAGAAAGATGTCTTGAATCTGCATTTAAGGGCAGACTCTAAACAACCCTATTCATTCCAGATTGATAGGGAGAAAGTAGCCAAGATATTTTTACCAGACCCCTAACGGTTGGGAAAACCGGTAAATCAAAATTAGTCTGGGACTGATGAAAAGAAGCCACAAAACACAGAGATCTCACAGTCATAGGCCATGGCAGGAACATGAACTTCAGCAACATATATCTGTGTGGAGGACAAAATTTTGTAGGAGGTGCAGCCGCATTTCAGTGTGCACTGTCACAGGACATGAACAGAGACACCTCACTGAAGTGGAGACCAGCAGATATTCAGAGCACATTCTGCAGTTCACAGGATTCTTCCCTAAGATACTAACTTTGAAATAGAGAATATGGCAGGCCTACTGAAAGCAGGAAAGGGCATCCTCATAGGGAATTTGAATGTTGTATTAAATCCGAAGTGTCAGGTCTATGTGAAACAAACACCAGATAAAAACAAAATAAGACAAAAACTATTTCAACTTGAATAAAACAAATACTTTAAGAAAAAAATCAATTGAGCTATAATTTACATACCACCAAATGTATTCATTTTCAGTGTACAATTCAATCATTTTTAGTAAATTTACAGAGCTGTACAGCCATTACCAATTCCGATGATGAGGAGGGGTGAAATGGGGGCAGGGAAATTAACAATTAAAAGTAACTCACTTTTACAACATTTCAATCACTTTATTATACATATGCATACAGTTATGCATATATACACAGATTATATTTATGAACATTTATATACATAAACATAATGAACCTCTTCTGCCAAAAAGTGTTCATTGTTCATTATTTTATCAATTATTTATATCATTCATTCATTTAATGATTTTTATATTGAGAAATATGGAGAACACAAAGTATAATAAAATTGTCTTTCTGTTTAAGAATTTCATAGCTTGGTGTGAAAGATAGTCACAAAAACAAATAATGACAGTACATGATGAAAGGTTTTATGACAGATGTATTCCCTGGAATCATTTCATCTCTTTCATACTCTTTACAACCCTATGAAATAAGCCAAGCATATGAATATCTACATTATATCGATAAAGACTCTGTAGACCACAGCAGTTATAGTAGCAAACAACAGAAGTTAATTTTAGATTTTTTGATACTTAAAACATTTACATATATTTGGCCTTAAAGACAGTAGATTTTCTCTACCGAAATGTAATCCAGTTTTTATAACTGTTACTGAGGCATGCTTTTTTTTATTTTTGTGGAATTTGTTATGATTTTTCAACCTACAATAATCTATTCAATACCCACTCTGCCAAATACCGTGCTAGCCATTGTGGCGCCTCCAGTATTAGAAGTTCTTTTGCTATTATCAGTTCTTATAGAGTGATGTCGAATTGTAGGAATGTGAGAATTTGGCCTCCTTACTGATAAGAAAGATTATTAGGAAACTTTCCAATCTGTTGGAGACAAATGAGGGTTAATGCAAAAAGTTGACTTAGAAAAAGCTTTATTCTAATTCCAGCTTGGCCATATTCTAGTTGCGTGAATTTCAGCAATTTGCTTTGTCTCTCTAAGCCTATGTTTGCTTTTACAGTGGGGATACAAATACCTATGTAACGGGTGAAAATTAAATGTTATATAATAAAAGTGCTCTTTATAGTACCTTCCTCATAGGAGGTAACTCTTGATTATTTTTAATGAATGCATTAGTACGCCTAAATCACCTGCGTATATTTCTGAACCCTCTAAGCGGTATAGTGTGCCTTGATTTTTTAAAAAATAATAATAACCTGTAATCCTAGCACTCTGGGAGGCTTAGGCCCAGCTATTCAGGAGGCTTAGGTGGGAAGAGCACCCGAGCCCAGAGAGGTGGAGGCTGCAGTGAGCCATGACTGCACCACTGAACCCTGGCCTCGGTGACAGAGTGAGACCTTGTCTCAAAAAATAAAAATACAAGTATAAAATAATGATGCAATCCCTGCCTTCTGGTAGCTTACATTTGATAAATTAAACTGAAAAAAATTGTGGGTATGAAATAGGAAACAAGTAGACAAGTTACATGAGTCACTTAGAACTTGAGTTCTTCTTATAATATGGGTTAAAATTGTTGCCATGTTTAAGGAATGGTTTACCATACTGTTTTATTTTCCATGGTCTAAACTGAAATGTATGCACTAAGGTCAGACAACCAAATATTAGCTTTAATTACGCAATAGATATATTAGAGAATGCCACAGACTTTTTACTATTTTCCCACAAGTCTAAACCTTGGCCCCTACATGCGGGGATAATTGGGTCTGCAATCTAGTTGCTTGTATAATCCTAGCTTGCCTTACAGTGTAGTCAGAGCTCCAGGTAAAGAGCACAAGTGAGCTTCAACATTTATTCATTTTCCCCTCGCACTGGGGAAACTCGCACCTAGGGGTTAGAGTGAGATTCTTGCCATCTAACCAATCAGATGAATCACTCCTGCCTCACATAGGGAGAAGCTTGTGAGAGACAGAGGAAGAGCAACAATTTTTACCTACAGAAATTATTTTACAGCCTGCCATTAGGTGTGCAAGGAGAGAGAGGGAAAGTTTCACTCTACACATCTGAGGTAGAAGTTTGATAAGAATTAAATGAGGGTGTATATAAAACACCGAGCACACTGCTGCCCATATATTACCTGCTCAGTCAAAGGTCTCATCCCCGGGGAAGAAGGAGTTGCTGTGGGCTGTAGGAACTGTGAGGGCCTCGGAGAAGTCATACTTTGAACTGATGAGTCAAACCTTGAGGAAAATGTTAACATAAAGAGCTTCTCCTGTCGCCGTCAAGAGACGTAACCTCTCCAGTCTCCGAGCTAATTGAGGGGCTTGAACCAGTGGCCTTTGGTCAATTTCGAGCTCTAATATCCAGAGGTGGCACTTGTATTGGGTTACCTGACAATGACTGGACTAACTTCCTCCTCTGACACACACCAGCAGGTGACTGCGCCTCCCTAAACACCTCGTGATTCCTCTTCCACAGCCTGGCTTTTGAGTAGGACTTATTCCACAACTGAACAGTTGGAATTGCTTCTGATCATATGTGCTGAACTGCTTAGCATTTATTTAATTCTCATTTCTTACTGTGTCCTTAAATCTCTCGATTCTTAACTAGAAAAGCAGAAGTCATGAGGGAGCACTTCTTTGATTGTCTCTACTCATTTCAAAATGTCAGGAGGTAATAAAGGGGGCTGTCTGAAACCTGAGGAGCTTCTTCTGTACTGTTTCTGACTGAGAAGTAGGGATCAGAGCTGAAGTTCTGTTCACATCATGCCTTCTCAGACTATTAACAGAAGGAAAAGCTGAGGTTGTTTTTGTTGTTCTTTGTTTTTTTAAAATAAAGTCAAAACAGAATGATCAGAACATAACACTGCTGCTGAATGCACAAGGAACCATCTTATCAAAGGTCCTAAGAGTCAGGGATGGGGCATGATTTGGAGTTCTCCCATGAGGAGCATTGCTGATTTGCTCTGGGTGTCAGGATTCTTCCTGCAAATGTAGACTGTGTACACATCAGAGTATTGGCTGCCACAATCAGAGGGAATGTAGGCATTTCAAACAGTTTTCAGTTTATGCATCAGCAATTGCTGAAAACTCACCCTTTAAAGTACAGATATTACTAATGCCCTGTTTCTGCTCTTAATTGCTAATTATACAATCTGTGTAAATGCAAGATATGTGACTCCTCCAGCTCGGCAAATGTCTTTGCAGCTGCCTATACACTCAAATTAAAGCCCAATGCAGCTGTCCTAGAGGTAGTTTTATGTGATTTCCTGAATGGACAAATTCTATTTTGAATGCTGTTAGGAAGTCTCTCCCTGCACCACTCAAAAGTCACTTACATTATGGTTACTTTCTTCCTGTTCAGCGTGTCTTCTCTTCCTGGATGAAGTGAAGAATTGCCATTTTGCTGTTCCTTGCTCACTTAAATGTGAGTTACACAAGCCTTTTTAGAATTTCATTTCCTCTCAGGAAATGTTTTAAAATATATAATTTATTTCTTTTGGTATCCATCCAGAAAAGTATATTTAGCTCTTTTTAATGCATTGCCTATATAGAATGTATTTTTTTTTCTTGAGAGCCTTATTTCATTGAGTACAAACCTCCCTTTATATTTCTAGCACATTGATGTTATAAAAATTAGTACTTTCCCATACCCTGAGTAATCCAGGTGTCAGCAAGTGCTACCAAAACTTGGGCATATGATTAATTGGCTTGAGCCCGGATGACACACCCTGTGGTAGCCTAACACACTCTTCAAGATGTTCATCAGTTCATGGAGATATTTTAATGATCACCACTGACATGGGAATCTTGCTCCGATGAGCCCTGTCTCTGTTCCCTCATAGTATCAATTCAAATACGTAACACAGCTTCTCGCTTGGTTTTCATAAAACATGCCACAAACTCTTTGGAAATGTAGTAGAGTTTATTCAAGGTTTGTGAAGGACAGAGATTGAGAGAAAGAATTTGCATTTTCAAAGTACCAAAAAGCTTGATTTCAGTATTAGATATCTGTATTCTAAAAATGCTCACCAACCACCCATCTCTGGAGTATTTGCACAGACATTTTCATTCCATGCAGTTTCTAACCTCACACCATCATGCCATACTGGCTACTTTCTCTTCTCTTCCTCTTCCCACTTCTCATACCCTCCATCCAGTATTGCATGGAGAAATCCAAATTCTTTGCCTCATGTTAGGCAGATGTGTTTGTCTCCCTCAGCCTTGATTCTCAAGCCTGCATATCCAAACCCATACAGCTAAGCAGATGTGAAAAATGAATTTCTAAGTAGAAATAGACAGGATTCATCTTTTTAGAGGAGACTTGTAGGTATAAAGAATTATTTTTCTTTCACTGTTATACCTGCATCAACTGTTTGTTGTGAGTTCTTTTATTCATTCAACAAATACAGCTGCCCTCTCATTCTCTGTATCCACTGATTTCACATCTTTGGATACAATTAACCACGAATTGAAAATATTTTAAAACCACAACAAAATAGCAATTACAACATAAAAAATGTACAGATAATAAATGATAGAGCGCAATAACTATTTGAATAGCATTTACGTTGTATTAGACATTGTACGTAACCTAGAGATGATTAAAGTATACAGGAGAATGTGTGCAGGTTATTTGCAACTACTACACCATTTCATATAAGGGACTTGAGCATTCCTGGCTTTTGGTATCCACAAGGATCCTAGAAACACTCTCCCGTGGATAATGAGAGACGATTGTATTCTTTTAATGCCTATTATGCAGCAAATTTCAAGTTAGCACTTGTTCTGGGATAAATTTGTACCTGTTAATAGGAGGCAGTATAAACATAGTAGAAGAAAGCCTTAGACACAGAGGAACTTGATTCTAGTTCTGATTGATTCATAGTTTCACTTATTCTTTCCAAAAATGGTTGACGTAACCTACTCTGTTTCAGCAAGATATTAGATACAGGGAATGATGAAATTATTTAGAGCCCCTACTCTCAAACATTGTGGAATAGAGTAGGAAAGAGAGATGTATGTGCTGGACTGTAAACTGAGCAATCTGACCTTTATACAAATCAAGGTCGAATGTGTCTTTTTTTTTTTTGGAGCCTGTGTTTACCTTTGACTAGGGAAGAGCTTTCAGAAAACTAATGTTTTCTCAAATGAAATCGATTGGCAGAAATCAGAGGGATAGAGGAAATTTATTCAATGCAGAATTGACTTAAACTGTGGTGAATATTTACTTACTGGGGTCAAAAATGGATGTACCGGTTTCTTTTTTGTTAACATTTAACATTTCCTGTTATTAATAAGGAAATGTTGCACCTGAAGTAAATTAAATCAAGAAGGAATTTATAATTTCTTTGAAAACAATAAAATTGCTATTGCAGATGTTATTAAACTATTAGTCAATGTAATTTTGTCAGCATTATTTACTATTGATTAGGAAATAACCTGATGAATCATTTGGAAGGATGCTTTTTATTTTTAGCTTTGACTAACAAGAGTGTTTGACAGAAGCAAGTTAAAATAGTGTGTTATACCGTTACAGCTATGCGAATTTACACTAAATGCTTTATTTCAGTATTTTAGTATTTGCTGTTAATAAAGAAAATTATGAATCTGAACTCATTTTAGTTGGCCTTTGAACACTTTGAGTTTATGAGTTTGAAAACAACTTCAAATTAAAGATACATTGGGATTTCATCGGGGAACTTCAAGTTTTTAAAAATTCATCTCATGGGGCATGGTGCAGTTAGGCCAAGTTTGCAAAGACATATGAATCTGGATCATATGGACCAAAACATTTGCTTCTCAAGTAAAATCTAGCTAGTCCCTTTTTTCCATGTTACATATGTCTGAATTTAAATTCTCTATGTCTTCCATCTCAAAGATACCAGGTTGCTTTTTTTTTTTTTTAGCTCTGAATTGTTTCCACCCATTATCTTTTTAAAGAATTCTTCGATTATATTTCCCTTTTATTATAAAAGCACTGTTTTGTAACTTTTAGATACCAATCTGTCTCCAGCACCAATACTACCTCTTTTATGAACAACCTTTGTTTAGCTATTATATCTTATTCACATATGTACCTATGTGCCTTTGCATATTTTCAACTCTCAATAAATGCTTTTGAATAGAATTCCCATAGCTAATTAAAAGTGTCACCTGTTACAATGGACTTCACACTTCTTTCTCTTGAGGTGAACAATGCACACTGGAGTCTGAGAAGGTGGTTTCTTAGTCTCTTACTCTTAGCAGGCTACCCACCTTTTCTTAAGTGCATACTAAGTTTCTGGAGATACGGAGGATTGCAGACCAGAAGCTGTGCTGTAACTACCAATTCTCCTTAGATTTGAGCGAGGTTAACAGAGTAAAAACATGATGTTTTGTGAATGCACCTTCTGCATATATGGCACCTTTCTTTATCTTCAGTGTTAGTAGATATGGGTTTTCCGTGAAGATAATTAAAAGCCATGTAATTTCACAGGTAAATATTTGGAGAGGTTTTAAAGACCACATCTCCAAATATATAAGCTTTTATTTCCACAAAGTCTGGATCCACTCCTTGTGATTAGCCCCATTTTACAGTTGAGAGACATTAAAAGATTATGACTGACCCAGAATTCCAGAGCAATATATTGAGAAAAACAGAAATAATACCCTGATTGACGCTTCTTAGTTTCTAGGAGAAAGAAAAATTACATGAATCCATTACAAAAGGAAGACAGAAGATAAAATTTAGAATTTATATCAAATTATTTGGCTCTGAGTCAAATTTCATCTAAAAGCATATTATGTTCTAGGTGTTTGCCATTGGGACAATGTAATGTGTTTAATTAGAAAATATATTTTAAAATATTACTAGGTTACTCAGCTGTCAAAATTATGTAAATAAAATGGTAATTATAAAAATATTTAAATGTAAATAAAATGGCAAAGAATTATAAAAATATTTAAATGTCCTTATATGACTTTTTAGGAAATGTGCTTCATTTTCTTTCTACACATAGAAATACAATTTTCCTGGGTTCTTTGGGAACGTGATTGTTATAGTTACATATGTATGCATATTTTTTAAAGAAAATAAGGTTGAGTTTCAGCCTAGGCAAACTGTTGAACCCAAAAATCACTGTGAGAATTTTGATTAATATTCTGTAGATGGTTTTCAATCTATTTTTGATATTTTAGCTTAGACTTTTGAAGACAGTTGAGAAAGTATTTTTTAACAAAGAGAAATTAATTATTCCTAAATTAAAAGATAAAGAGTGGAGAGTAGCTGTATGGTTGACATTTTACAAACAAAATACTTTAGAGTTAATAATTTCTAGCTGCCACTCTACGTAACACAGCATTCAGGTGATGGCAATTTGTTGTGTTTACTGATCACTGTTAAGCTATTAAATTTTTAAAAAATTAATTATTTTATTATTTTCTGCCATGCTAATTGCTTAAAGAAGAAGAGCAGTGATTTGAGTGGTGAAATAAAACAAAATAAAATACAGCTTATTGTCATAATATTTCTAAATTGGAAGTAAGTATAGCCGAATGCCTCTTATACAAGGAGTCAGAAGATCTGCAGTTGGTTTCACATTTAAAAACCTCAGCATCCTTGCACAAATCACGTTGCTTTTCTGACTTTTCAATTCTTCATCTATAAGAATAAATATATATTACTCTTACTTATCTTCGTAGCTTTTGTTAATATCAAATGAGTAATGGAAATGAATAACCTATACAATTGTAAATTAATAATGATGTGGTTGAAGACAATTCAAGGAAATTTGAACACGCTGTGTAGTGATCCAAATTTGGCTATTCTAAACAATTTTCTAACATTTAAATTGTAAGCCATGCATATTTCAAGATTTAAATATCAATCATATGTCCACTTATTCAGCTAATATTCATTTAGCACTTACTGTGGGCCAGGCACAATGCAAAGCATTAGGGGCGCCATGGCCCACCTACACTGCACATTATCATCTTCTAGTGGAAAGAGCTGGAGAGTAACATGTGTGAATCTCATATTATTTATTTTACTAGAAAAGAGCATGAACATATACGTATACTTTTATATCTTATTGTAATATCCTCTAACTGAAAAATTTATCCAGTATTTTCTTCTCTATTTTGTATACAGGTCTTTGGCCTCATGTATGTAGGACATGGCCCCAGGAGTTTAATAATCACTCAACTGAGTATTTTAATTAGGAACTAAGTAATTGTATTAACAATTTTTTGATTGAAACTAGATTGAGAGCAAAAATTATGTAAGTATGTGAGATCACCAAACACCCAGAGAAGTCTTGGGAATAACAGTAGTTCAGTAAATGTGGAATTTGCATTTTAAAAAGGAAACTTGTCTGAGGCAGGTGGATCCCCTAAGGTTGGGAGTTCGAGACCAGCCTGACCAACATGGAGAAACCCTGTCTCTACTAAAAATACAAAATTAGCCAGGCATGGTGGCGCATGCCTGTAATCCCAGGTACTCGGGAGGCTGTGGCAGGAGAATCGCTTCAACGCAGGAGGCAGAGGTTGCGGTGAGCCAAGATTGCACCATTGCACTCCAGCCTGGGCAACAAGAGCGAAATTCCGTCTCAAAAAAAATAAAATAAAATAAATAAAAAGGAAACTTGTTTATATAATGAAGTACTTAGACCCTGTTATTTTTGCCCTGATATATTTTACTTAAAGGAGCTTTCTAAATATAAATATATATCTATATATAGATATATATATATCTCCCTTTTCAACCATATTCCACTATCTCCAAACAGTATCTTTAATATAGTCACTTGTTCTATCGAGATCCCCACTGTTTACTTGTTACAGCAATGTACGTAACTCTATGTGATATGGAGCACAGAAATTTATAATGCTTGTGTTCAGTAAAAGTGGAGAAAGAAGCCATTTTAGGGTATATAGCACTAATCACAATGCCTAAATATCTTAATAATAAATAACATATAAAGAAGAATGAAAAGGTAGAAGGAAAGAAGAAAAGAAGGAAGTGAGGGAGGAAGGGAGGAAAAGAGAGAAAGGCAAACTACAGTGGTGTGTACAGAGGTTCATTAAATGATAGAAAGGTAAACAGTGCTCCCTACTAAAACTTTTCATTCTAGTCTCCCAAAATATTAGTGTGGCATCAGCCAATTTCATATCTAAAAAATTGTCTCAGTTTATTATTAATCACGCCAAGAAGCAAGTGTGTTAATAATTTATAATCTATCATCGAGACAAGCTTTTACTGTTTCTAAATTATTTACAATGATCTGTTTTCTTTGTCTGCCTGTTTATTTAATCAATTTAATTCTTATATATTGTTCTGTTTAAAACTTAGCTAGTTGACATTTAGTCATTTGCTATCCCAAGTTTGAGTCGAAGGATGGAATTTTTAATGAGATCCTTTCAATCATTCAACAAATATTTTTATCACCTATACTTCTGTATACTTAGCATACAGCAGTGGAATAAAATGGAGGAAAAAAACTATTATTGTCCTCATTGAAGTTATTTACTAGTAGGAGAAGTGATATGGTTTGGATCTGTGTCACTGTGCAAATCTCATGTCAAATTGTAATACCCAGTGTTGGAGGTGGGGCCCGGTGGGGGTGATTAAATAATGGGGGTGGAT
This sequence comes from Symphalangus syndactylus, assembly GCF_028878055.3. Lineage (NCBI taxonomy): Eukaryota > Metazoa > Chordata > Mammalia > Primates > Hylobatidae > Symphalangus > Symphalangus syndactylus. The sequence goes on along the minus strand of NC_072447.2, from coordinate 146,841,610 downwards.
TTTGCCCTTGGTGCTGTTCTAGTGATAGTGAGTGAGTTCTTATGAGATCTGGTCATTTAAAATTGTGTTGCAGCTTCCCCCTCGTCTCTCTCTCTCCTGCTCCAGCCATGTGAAGTGGCTCACTCCCTTTATGCCTTCCACCATGACTGGAAGCTTCTTGAGGCCTCCCCAGAATCAGAAGCCACAATGCTTCCTGTACAACCTGCAGAACCATGAGCCAATTAAACCTCTTTTCTTTATAAATGACCCAGTCTCAAGAATGTCTTTATAGCAGTGCAAGAATGGACTAATACAGGGAGATGTACCAAACAGATGAACGAGTGAAATATTTAAAATGTCAGAAGAAAATAAATACTATGCATACAGATGAACAAAGTAAGGAAGATAGCCTGTGACAATGGAGTGATTTTATTTTAAGTAGGGTGGCCAAAGGACGCTTATTTGATTTAATACTTGAGTAGTGACTTGAAGAAAGTGAGGAACTGACACATGCAAATATCTAAGGTAAAAGGTTACAGGTGGCGGACACAACAATGACTAAAGCTCCAAGGTGAAAATGTACTTGGAATATTGAGGTAAGGCAAGGAGGCCAGTCCAGCTGGAGCTCAGTAAGCAAAAAGGAAAAGGTAGGAGGTAAAGTCAGGAAGTCAGAAAAAAAATTATATATATAATTTTAATTATATATATATAGGTTATTATAAAGACATTGTCTTCTACTGAATGAAACTGGAAGCCATTGAAGGGTTTGGAATATAGGAATGATAGAATCTGACAGGATCTGACTTTTGTTTTCAGAGACAAGGTCTCGCTGTGTTTCCCAGGCTGGAATGAAGTGGTGTGATCATAGGTCACTGTAATCTTGAACTCCTGGGCTCAAGCCATTCTCCTGCCTTGGTATCCCAAAGCTCTGGGATTATAGGTATGAGTCACCATGCCTGGCCAGATCGTACTTTTTAATGTAATGATTCTGGGATTTCATTCAAGATAGACTAAAGGGTGGTAAAGACTGAAGTAAGGAGACTAGTGAAGAGGCTATAGCAAGACATGGTGGTGACTTACACCAGTATCATAACTGCGGAAGTAATGAGAAGAATTTCCTAACACTCATTCTTGCTTATGACACACACACACAATGTCTCGAAGATGACTTAAAGACTTTTGCCTTGAGGAAATGAAGAAATGTAGTTGCCATTTAATAAAATATGTAAAATTTCAGGAGGAATAATTTTCTGGCATTTTGGAATGGAAATCAGGAGTTGGTAGCAGTCATGCTAATGTTTGGATATTTACAATTTCATAATGTAGTCTCTATTAACCTTACAAGTCATGTGGTATTGAACATAACTTTCTATTATCCTTAAGAAGCTTCAAAGCACTAATATTTTATAACCATTAAATTTTTACTTGAAACATTTTGGATCAAATTTCTTATTGTTTTTGTTTTTCTACTTTTCACATAGAACTCAAAAAAGGGACTTTCAACCTTGGTAGTAATCATAGGGAGTCTTGAATTTGAAGTGACACTAAACACCCACACTTCATTTGCATGTATTTACTACCTTTACTTTTGCAATTTTTAATTTCCTAAAATGTCTCAAGACTTCCTATAAAGGTGTACGTATAAAAATAATAATCTCATATAATCACACCATGCAGAGATAACTATTGTTTTCATTCATATTCTTTCTTATCAATCCATAATCCATTCACAACTCACACTTGTGTTTTTATTGTGAGAATGTTATATACCAGGAACTGTACTAAATGCTTTACATGGATTGGCTAGTTTAAGTCATACAACAGCCTTTTATCAGTCATGTTATTACTTGCAGATAATGAAAACAAACCACGTAGTTTACACATTCAAAAAATTATTAAAGAATATCAACTTAAAGATTTCCCAGAAATTGCAAATCATGCTGAGGTGCTGTACAGATGGGCAATGTCCAAGACTGCAGGACATATTTGGTCTGATAGAAAGGTCACAATTGCTTCTGCGATTCACAGACAACGCATGTGACACCATCAATTCTCCTAGCACTGGACACTGGATATTACCTCTGAAATGTTTGCATCTGCTTTCCATCGACACCCATACATGATACATTTTCCTCCAACAGAGTAAGTGTGTTAAAATTCTGGGAAACCAAAAATACTACTGGAATGGTCCATGTCTTAGACTGCCCAGTACCAGTATATTAATTTTTTATATGCTTCAACCTTCAAATAACAAAAACGCAAGTAATAGAGACTCACATAATAAAAGCAACCCTTGATAAGCAGGCAAATAGGAAAGCAAGACTAATTTACTGCCTCTCCAAAAGAAGGTCGTCCAAATCGTTATTATTTTTATGTTGAGCTACAGCTCTCATCAGCAGGTGATTGTGAGTCTTCTATAATTTCATTACAATTTACCTCAATGGACTAAATTGGGAAGGTCACCACCATCAATGAACTCCTTTTTAAAAAATTACTAGGGAAAAGAGAGAGGAGAAACACACAAACACACACACACAATAGTTAGCATAGCCAATCATATACAAGACCCTGAACAGAATCCATGCTGGCAAGGGTGGTGGCAGTTACCTCCGGTATTCAAAAGCATCAAAAATACATAGTTATTAGGTTATTAAACAGAAATACCAAAATTTATGATAAGCACTGCCGAGAAGTGGGTTATATTTCTAGCTCTGAAATCTAGGATCCATCACTTACATGTTCTGTGTGCTGGGGAAAGTTGTTTAACCTCACTAGCCTTCAGTTTCTTCATCTCTAAAATAGAGATATCAATAATATACCTATCTCATAGAACTATTATTGTAATAATATGAAATAATGCATGTGTCTCCTATTCAAATGTAACTTGTTTGTGAATTAAATTACACTATGGGTACATCCGATTATCTGACTGGTCCTGAAGAGGACCATGTTTGGCTGCTCTTGCAAGTAAATCAGTAACTCAACAGTGGCAGTAGCCAAATGAGTCATAATGAGGTGAAGTTTCAACAGCAGAGGTTGCAATATTTTACGTGTTGCATATAACTCAGGATTCTTTCAGCAAAAGAATTGTTATGCCTATAAAAACTAAGAAAACAAATTTAAAAATAGTTTTCTAGTGGAAAAATGCAAAGATATACTTTATATCTGTTTTGTTTTTGTAGCGTATATAATACAGAAGTAGTGTGGGAAAGGTCACACATTGATATCGCAGAAGCACTGGAATAATAATTATGTCTAGCAATTAGCAAACATCTATCATAGTTCAGATACTATACTAAGCACTTTACATATATAATTTCATGTAATCAACACAGCAATTTTTGAAAGTTGTGGAATTGAATATTAGAGAATATAAGTACCTTGCCCTAAAGTACACAATTTAAAATGGCCATCTAACCCATATTATCGTGGTAAATCAGGCACTTAATGATCAGATATGTGATATCTACTTTCTGCCATAGTGCATTCCTATAAACTGCAAGACAAAGCAAATAATTGTAAAATGAATGGTATTTTCACAAAGAAAATTGTATTCTTAACCAATAATATGACACTGAAGACATCATGTATATATAATCAAGAATATGTCATAAGAACAAAGAAACCATGACCATAAAATGTGCTAAATCTAATAGATATTAATTAATTATGTATTTGATGAGTAATAATGCTGCTTCTCTTTTTTGAACTTAGAAAGGATCTTGAGGAATATTTTCAGTGCCTTTTGTCTCTAAGAAAACTCTCAAGCGGGGAAAAAAAGCAACTTCAAAGCTTTCTTCTTTCTTGATAAATGTCCTTTACCTTTGTAGTCATTTGGAACTACTCCATTGACTATTTTTCTAAGTTGCTATGATAGCATCTAATATTGGGGAAAAAGAGAAAAAAAAAAGCTTGGAATGTAGTAATGTAGAAGACCTAATTTCTAGGTTTGTCTCTGCTGGAAATTACCTATAACGCCCAAGCAGTAGTGCTTCTTTTCTGTTCCTGACTTTCTCCATTTCTATGAAGACACTAGATTTGGTGAACTCTAAAGGCTCTTTCAGGGATAGAACTTTCTAGAAACTGGTATAGAGTACCCAGTCCTTGGATACTGATCTAAGTTGCTGGAGAGCAGTCGTTTTCTCAACCTGGTTCTGTTGACTATTGATTCTTACTTGTCTGCTCTTACCACAGGATCAAATCATGAAGGGAATCTCTTCCAGGTTACATGACTTGCTTTGGTCATAACTAGTGTTTACAGACACATAGTATGATATGTCATAGTAAAATAAGAAGGAATCTAGAAGTTCTGAATTCAAATCCTGTTTCTTCATTTACTGAGTGACCTTCAACTAAGTCCCTTAACCTCCTTAAACCTAGAATTTCCCATTAATATAACAGAGGGGATAGTTCTTTTCCTACAGGGTAATGATAAAAATTATGTGAAATAATGTATGCAAACATCTTGTGTATATCTATTTCCTTTTAATAGTTATAGGCTGATGTAGAAAGTCAAACCCAAGGGCATCTTGATAATTTGTTAGAAAGCCACTCCCTAATGGGACAATGTGCCTAGACAAAAGAGTTTAGAAGTAAGGTAGAGATGCTAATTAGCTGTCAACTGATTTTGAACTGATCAACATAACAAAGCTTAAATAGACTCTATTGCTATTATCAGTGCCTGTTAATTCACTCAGAGTATGTGAGCAAACTATAAACCTGCAAAGGATTACAGAGGATGCCTAGTGCAGTGAAGCCCTGTACTGAATGAACAAATAAGACCCAGGGAAGCTTTTAAAAATTACCAGTTTCTAGAGCCAGTCCCTGGACATTATGATTCAGTAGATGAAGTGTGGTGGCTAGGAGTTTGCATGTTAAAGAATCTTCTTAGAGTATCAATGAACAGCCAATATTGAGAACACTTGAACTGATCAGATTCCTCATTTTACAAGTGAGGAATATCTGGCAGAGGGAGGAAGATTGAGATCCCAAAGCAGGAACCTGAAAAAAAGTTCTCCTGATACTTAATCCTTTGGTCTTTCCATAATATCACATGGCCAAAGACAGTAGAGTCGGTGGTATTTCCTGCAAGCCAGGACCATTGTAGTGGTATCCTGGCTGTCTATGCTGAAGTCAGGTTTCTGTTCTCATGCACATAATGCGAGCCATGGAGTGCTGGGGCCATTTGTCAGAGACAGCCTTCTACAATGTCACATCACCAGGTTGTTAATAGTGTACACAATGACAAGGGAGAATCTAGGCGTAAAATTTAAAGAGTCAGAAACTGCTCAGCAGTCAGAGGAAGAAATAAGAAGTGGAAGCCTGGAGGCATTTTCTGATATTGCCTTGGTGTTTGATTGTGATTCTGTTTCTAGGCATAGCAAAAGGAAACAAGACTGACTTGATGGTCAAGGTGATGCAAGTAGATCAATTGGCTTCCCTTATTTTTTTGAAACCAAAAAAGTAGGCCCGGCACGGTGGCTCACACCTGTAATCCCAGCACTTTGGAGGCTGAGGCGGGCGGATCACGAGGTCAGGAGTTTGAGACCAGCCTGGTCAACATGGTGAAACCCCGTCCCTGCTAAAAATACAAAAAATTAGCTGGGCGTGGTGGCACGTGCCTGTAGTCCCAGCTACTCAGGAGGCTGAGGCAGAAGAATTGCTTGAACCCGGGAGGCGGAGGTTTCAGTGAGCCAAGATCGAGCCACTGCTCTCCAGCCTGGGTGACAGAGCTAGACTTCGTCTCAAAAAAAAAAAAAAAAAAACAAACCAAAAAAGTAATAGGTTTATATGTATAGTAGTAACTAACATAAAGCTCATTACCAGAAAGTTTATATCTTGATCAAATATATTTACCTAAAAAGTGGAATATGAATATTAAGATACAGTATTAATAAAGTCATTAAAACTCATGATTTGAGAGAAACTAGATCTGTAGTTAGCGGCAACAACATTTTATTGCATGGAAAAATCTTTCCAATTTTTAGTTCTGGTTAAAATCCTTCTGGGGTAGCAGCTTTTTGTTTCTAACTTTAAAAAGCTACCATACACAATCGATTGTACTATTTTATTCATTTTGAAATGTTTGACGGTGGAAGGACTGGGAATTGAAAGACTTTGATTGCAATCCTGACTTGCCATGGACCAATGTCATGACCTTGCAGAAGTTCCTTTTCCCTAGACTGGTCCCCATTGTACCCACTGGAAAGACATGATCTCAAAGGGCTCTTCAACTCTAAGAGTCAGTGAGAGCAAAGGTTTGGGCAGAGATGAAAATAAGATAGCTGGGTGCATCTGGGAGGTGGAGGATGGAATTGAATCTGATCCCAATGCATCTGTGGGGATCAGAGCTAAAATCAATAATGTATGCTGTTGTTTCTTTTTTTTTTTTTTTTTTTTTTTTGAGGCAGAGTCCTGCTCTGCCGCCCAGGCTGGAGTGCAGTGGCGCAATCTCGGCTCACTGCAAGCTCCGCCTCCCGGGTTCACGCCATTCTCCTGCCTCAGCCTCTCCGAGTAGCTGGGACTACAGGCGCCCGCCACCACGCCCGGCTGATTTTTTTATATTTTTAGTAGAGACAGGGTTTCACCGTGGTCTCGATCTCCTGACCTCGTGATCCGCCTGCCTCGGCCTCCCAAAGTGCTGGGATTACATGTTGTTTCTTTTTATCTTTTTTCTTTTTTTCTCCTAATGTCTTTCCCCATCTTTTCCTGCCTTTTTAATATTACGTCTCCTAACTCTAGCTTTAACTCCTGAATTATATTAGGATTTTGTTAAAGTTCATAAATTTTAAGCAAAGAGATGTAGAAAATTGTTAAGGCTTAAAATGGATTTCAACACTCAGTAATTGCATATCCTCTGCTTCCTACTGGAAGAGAAAGAAACTTTGCATGGACTGGAGGGCAGGAGAATGAGAAAAAATGTGTTTTCTTCAAATTTCTATGAAAATGTGAGAGCATTCATAGGGAGACAAAAAAAAAATAAATTAGAAACCCTGATAATCCTTCTGGAGCAGTGCTTTTTCTTTCATGAAAGGCATTGTGAATCTTCACCCATAGAAACATTTCGAGCACAATTGAATGCATTTGTAATTTTTAAATCCTATATTTGAAAAACATTTGAAAGCCAAAGTACTAAAATCTAAAGAAAATGCTTTTCTATCGGCCTCCTATCATATTTTTATACTGTGATAGTTACATAACTTGAAACATGGTGTTTTTAATGTAGTATTCTCAAGCAATTGTTCAGGGAACAAATATTCACCATATGGTACACTGGAAAACACAGCAGAAATTTTGAAATCAGAACAAACTGGACTGCAATCTCCCTCCCACTTCATAGGTATAACAATTTTGGAAAATCACTAAGCCCCTAGTTTTCTTACTTGCTTCTCGTGAAGGTAGAGTGTAATATATGTAAAAGCACTTTATGAACAATACAGGTTACAAGAGAAAGGGAATGTGCTGTCAGCCAATCAGCTCCTCAAATGTGCTTTCATTGGGTGGCAACATCTCTAATGTGAAATTGATATTATCTATATGTGATTACTAAGATTATGATGGAGGTGATTCTTTTGAAGTATCCTCAGTGCAGGGTTTGGCATAGACTAGTTACTCAATACATATATATTATTCTAGCCTTTTTTTTTGCTTACAAAACATTAACTTATGGGTTTAATAGTTTAATTATCACATGACCACACTTGAGTTGTTATTCAGAATAATTTTGTCCTCAGCAAATAATCAGAACATTAATAGGCAATGCAGATAGAGAGTTTATGAGTGAATGACAGCAACTGGCCCAACTTCTTCAGCACTAGGTTTCTAATAATTCAAGCCTGCAGATTGCGCTGTATTTTTATTCATTTGCACTGCAAAGTTTTGTTTTTTTTTTTCTGTTAAATCCTTGTTATTTGGCCTTGCATCATTTCAGTAAAATAAACTTGGCTCCATCAAATTCATTAAGCAAGCTGTGATGTGAGAAAAGTCAAAATTTATCTTCCCTGAAGCTACTTTCAGACAGTACCTTAAGCTGGGCATTTTAAAGTGGTGTCAGATAAACTTGGCAGCCGTTTCTTTCCACAAATATTCTTAGTTGAAGCTTTTGATCTCTTCTTCACTCATGGGATGGTTCCTCTTGCCCTGGTTGCAGAATAGGGTTCGAGCAGTGAGGATGCTCACCTTTTCTGTTTTACAGCCCTAGAGACTTGGCTGCTGCAGCTGGGTATCAAGCGATGATTTTCACATGCCTTTTTCATCACTTTTTTCCTACAAGAAGATTGCTTTTGACATTCATTTTTAAATTACATGTCGTTTTCCAAGAATATATCTCTCACAGAAGCTGTAGAATGCCAGTAATAAATGTATTAGTAGCTAAGAAGCTCAGTCTGGCAACCACCTTGTCTGCTTTAAGTCAGTGTGAAATACTTCCGATAATTTAACTATTCTTAAACAATCACTTGATGTAATAATTAAATCTAAACACTAAAATCTTCTGTGGTTTTTGATCTGTATTAGTTCAGTACTATATAGATTAAATGTTTGATATCTGTACCTGAATTTGATCTATACTAAGCCAGCAGGAGAAATCGAAGGGGGCATTACATACTCGTTTATTTATTTATTTTAATTTATTCTGAAAAATGATTAACTTATTTATTTGTCAGAATTGATTGTTTAAATGAATTGACTTGATTGTACTCGTTTTTTTGGTGTTCGGTTAGAATACCCTCAATTGACAGGGTCATTGGTCCAGCAGCTTACCAGTATAATCAAAATGGCTATCATACCTAGAAAAGGCAGTAAAGGAATGATATTCACTGGGAGGCCTCTTATGTAGGTCAGGAACTATGTTAATTATTATATCTTATTTCATTTAATTCTTGCAATAATCTTAAAATGTAAATATTATCCTAATTTTCAAAGGAGGCATTGGAAGCAGAGAGTGTGAGTAACTTCTGCAACACTCTAGAGTTAGGATTCATACTTAAGTCAGACTCCAGTCTACAGGAATGGGCCACAACACCAAGCTCCTCAATGACTTGTTTTGCTCTTGTCCTATCTTTTGTGCACTTATATCTTTGTCACTATGTTCAAAACTAAAATACAATTTTAGTGCTTATTTTATCCAGTTTTATTTTTTCAAGTTAATACCAGCCACAGAGCAATTTAGATTCCCCATCTCCCTTTGAAAAATATACAATTCAATAACCATACATGTGCATGTGTCTTTATAGTAGAATGATTTATATTCATTTGGGTATATACCCAGTAATGGGATTGCAGAGTCAAATGGTATTTCTGGGTCTAGATCCTTGAGGAATCGCCATACTGTTTTCCACAATGATTGAACTAATTTACACTCCCACCAACAGTGTAAAAGCATTCCTATTTCTCCACTGCCTCACCAGCATCTATTGTTTCCTGACTTTTGAATAATCGCCATTCTGACTGGCATGAGATGGTATCTCACTGTGGTTTTGATTTGCATTCCTGTGATGATGAGCTTTTTTTCATATGTTTGTTGGCTGCATAAATGTCTTCTTCTGAGAAGTGTCTGTTCATATCCTTTGTTCACTTTTTGATGTTTTTCTTTTCTTGTAAATATGTTTAAGTTCCTTGTAAATTCTGGATATTAGACCTTTGTCAGATGGGTAGATTGCAAAAATGTTCTCCCATTCTGTAGGATGCCTGTTCACTCCAATGATAGTTTATTTTGCTGAGCAGAGGCTCTTTAGTTTAATTAGATCCCATTTGTCAATTTTGTTGCAATTGCTTTTGGCATTTTTGTCATGAAGTCTTTGCCTGCATCTATGTCCTGAATGATATTGCCAAGCTTTTCTTCTAGGGTTTTTATGGTTTGGGGTTTTACATTTAAGTCTTTAATTTATCTTGAGTTAATTTTTGTATAATGTGTAAGGAAGAGGTTTATTGCAGCACTATTTACAATAGCAAAGACATGGAACCAACCCAAATGCCCATCAGTGATAGATTGGATAAAGAAAATGTGGTACATATACACCATGGAATACTATGCATCCATAAAAAGGAATGAGATCATGTTTTTCCTGGGACATGAATGAAGTTGGAAGCCATCATCCTTAGCAAACTAACACAGAAACAGAAAACCAAACACCACATGTTCTCACTCATAAGTGGGAGTTGAACACTGAGAACATATGGACACAGAGAGGGGAACGACACACACCAGGACCTTTTGGAGCGTGGAGGGTGAGAGGAGGGAACTTAGAGGATGGGTCAATAGGTGCAGCAACCATCATGGCACACGTATACCTATATAACAAAACTGCACGTTCTGCATGCATATCCCATTTTTTTTTTAGAAGAAATGAAGAAAAAAATAAAATAAAAAGACTTTAACTCAGCTTTGTATCCTCAAAAAAAAAGAAAAATACACAATTCAAATGCAATTCAAATTTCCCTATGTACAAACTAAATTCTTAAAAAAATTAAAATTTTGTCTTAAATTACAAATTATAAATGTAAATATTAAATTATAAATTCTTAAAAATACATGTCCCCCATAGTGAGAAAGAGCTGCAGTTAAAACAGTGGTTAGCAATCCCCAGTCTAGTAGTCTAACAAATAGATAACTTGTACATTTGGTGTTTTATTTTGCTTTTCATTGTGTTAAATAATTTTTACTAACATTCACAAATTTCAAATGAGGACAATTTAAAAATATAATTAGCTCAGAGCAGAATTCCACAAAATTAGTCCTTCGTGCTTGAATTGAGTGACCTGTTCATGTACTAACAAATATGTTAGTGCCCATCTCTGAAGGGCAAGATTTCAAGTCTCAAAGCTTCTCACATTGCATGTACTGAGAAACTATACTCCTATGTGATTGTCGTAAAATTGAATCCTACCAATGCAGATGAAATGGTAAGAAATTTATAAGTCCTCCTCAGAGACAGAAAGTACATTCCCACCCTTATCACCTCCCATAAGTGTTAAGGATGACAATTATTATAGTTATATTTATTGAACTCATACTATGTGCCAGTAATTGTGCTAGGTGTTTTATATGCACCCTACTGGCCGCCTTTTTAGGAGGTATTACTAACCTTATATTCTTTGATTCAGTAATTTCAAATGCTGAGGCTTACAACATTTGTCATTCAAAAAAATCACTCACTGACTCTAAAGTCCATGTTTTTGTCACCAGGTTGTAGCTGCTCCATTTAAATAAAAGTGAAAGGAGTTGAGAGATGTGTCTGCTATGTACAGTATCTGAGATTAAAGAAAAGAAAACCACAGAACAACTAAGAAGTGTCCTTACATTTTTATATTCAGAATCAGAATCAATCAGTGATGGTTTGTAAACAACTACAGATATGTTTTGCTTCTTTTGTATTACTTGGGGTGTTGAGAGTTACAGTTTATAGTATCATGTCTTTTTTTTAAAGAAAAAAAACAATTCTGTCTTTGGAAAAAAAATGGAAACATACTTATAGTTTAAAAGGGTCATTTACATAAAAGCACATAGAGCCAGTTCCTGAGAATTTTCACTGATTTTGTGTATGACTTCCCAGAAAAGCCTTGTCCATTCCAATAGGTGACATAAGAAAAAGTAATATTCTGACATTTTCTATTTGCTATAGATAAATGATTATTAAAATAAATTCACATTGTTTTCAATTTTTAAATAATTTGGTAATGTCATTTAATGTCAGTGAGTTAAATCGTATAAGCTTATTTGTAACTGTTCCTTATATTTTAGAAATGTTAATCCATTATTATTTGTTCTTTTTACTTTTGAAGGTTTTATTTAACTTTTAAGTTCAGGGGTACAAGTGCAGGTTTGTTACATAAGTAAACTTATGTCATAGGGGTTTATTGTGCAGATTATTTCATCACTCAAGTATTAAGCCTAGTACCCATTAGTTATTTTTCCTGATTCTCTCCCTCCTGCCACCTTCCACCCTCCGATAGGCCCGAGTGTGTGTTGTTCCTCCCTATGTGTCCATGTATTCTCATTTCTTCACTCCCACTTATAAATGAGCACATGCAGTATTTGGTTGTCTGTTCCTGCATTAGTTTGCTAAAGATAATGGCCCCTAACTCCATCCATGTTCCTGCAAAGGACATGATCTCATTCCTTTCCTTGGCTGCATAGTATTCCATGGTCTATATGTACCACATTTTATTTATCCAGTCTATCATTGATAGGCATTTAGGTTGTTTCCATGTCTTTGCTCTTGTGAATAATGCTGCAATGAACATACACGTGCATGTGTCTTTTTAATAGAATAATTTATATTCCTTTGAGTATATGCCCAGAAATAGGATTGCTGGGATGAATGACATTTCCATCTTTAAGTCTTTGAAGAATCACCACACTGTCTTCCACAATGGTTGAACTAATTTACACTCCCACCAACAGTGTATAAGCATTCCCTTTTCTCTACAGTCTCACCAGCATGTGTTATTTTTTGACTTTTTAGTAATAGCCATTCTGACTGGTTTGAGATGGTGTCTCATGGTGGTTTTGATTTGCATTTCTCCAATGATCAGTGATGTTGAACTTCTTTTCATAGGATTGTGTGGGTCACACGTATGTCTTCTTTTGAGAAGTGTCTGTTCATGTCCTTTGCCCACTTTTAATGAGGCGGGTTTTTTTTCTTGTAAATTTATTAACTTTCTTATAGATTCAGGATATTAGACCTTTGCTAGATGCATAGTTTGCAGATATTTTCTCCCATTCTGTAGGTTGTCGGGTTACTCTATTGACAGTATCCTTGGCTGTGGAGAAGCTCTTAATTTTAATTAGATTCCATTTGTCAATTTTTGCTTTTGTTGCAATAGGTTTTGGCATCTTCCTCATGAAATCTTTGCCCATGCCTATGTCCTGAATGATATTGCCTAAGTTGTCTTCCAGGGTATTTTATAGTTTTGGGTTTTACATTTTAGTCTTTAATCCATCTTAATTTTTGCATAAGGTGTAAGAAAGGGGTCCAGTTTTAGTCTTCTGCGTACATAGAATCCTTTCCCCATTGCTTGTTTTTGTCAAGTTTGTCGAAGATCAGATAGCTGTGGGTGTGTGGTCTTATTTCTGGGTTCTCTATTCTGTTCCTTTGATCTATTTGCCTGTTTTTGTACAAGTATTGTGCTGTTTTGGTTACTGTAGCTCTGTAGTGTTGTTTGAAGTTGGGTAGTGTGATGTCTCCAGCTTTGCTTTTGTGTGTGTGTGTGTGTGTGTGTGTGTGTGTGTGTGTGTGTGTGTTTTGCTTAGGACTTCTTTGGCTATTCAGGCTCCTTTTCAGTTCCATATGAAATTTAAAATAGTTTTCCCCAGTTCTGTGAAGAATATGAATGGCTGTTTAATAAGAATGTCATTAAATCTATAAATTGCTTTGGATGGTATGGTCATTTTAATGATACTGATTCCTCCTATCTATGAGCATGGAATATTTTTCCATTTGTTTGTGTCATTCATGATTTATTTGAGCAGTGTTTCGTAGTTCTCCTTTTAGAGATCTTTCACCTCCTTAGTTAGCTGTATTCCTAGGTATTTTATTCTTTTTGTGGCAGTTGTCAATGTGACTTTATACCTGACTTGGCTTTCAGCTTGACTGTTGTTAGTATACAGGAATGCTCGTGGTTTTTGCACATTGATTTGTGCATATTGAGACTTTGCTGAAGTTGTTTATCAGCTTAAGAAGTGGTTGGGCTGAGACTACAGCATTTTCTACAGATAGTATCATGTCATCTACAAACAGGAAGAGTTTGACTTTCTCTCTTTCTATTTAGATGCCTTTTATTTCTTTCTCTTGCCTAGTTGCCCTGGCCAGAACTTCCAATACTATGTTGAATAGGAGTGGTGAGAAAGGGCATCCTTTTTTTTGCTGGTTTTCAAGGGGAATGATTTCAGCTTTTGCCAATTCAGTATGATGTTGGCTATGGGTTTGCCATACATGGCTCTTATTATTTTTTGGTATGTTCCTTCAGTACCTAGTTTATTGAGACTTTTTAACATGAATAGATGTTGAATTTTATCAAAAGCCTTTTCTGCATCTATTGAGCTAATCATGCGTTTTTTGTCGTTAGTTCTGTTCATGTGATGAATCACATGTATTGATTTTCATATGTTGAACCAACCTTGCATCCTGGTGATAAAGCCTAATTGATCGTGGTGGATAAGCTTTTCTGATGTGCTGCTGGATTCTATTTGCCAGTATTTTGTTGAGGATTTTGCATTCATGTTCATCAAAGATATGGGTCTGAAGTTTTCTTTTTTGTTGTATCTCTGGCAGGTTTTGGTATCATGATGATGCTGGTCTCATACAATGAGTTAGGGAGGAGTTTCTTCTCAAATTTTTGGAATCATCTCAGCAGAAATGGCTCCAGCTTTTCTTGGTACATCTGGTAAAATTCAGATTTCAATTCATCTGATCCTGGGCTTTTTTGGGTTGGTAGACTACTTATTACTGGCTCAATTTCAGAACTTGTTATTGATCTGTTCAGAGATTCAATTTCTTCCTGGTTCAGTCTTGAAAGGACTGAACTCACTATCCAGGAATTTATCCATTTCTTCCAGTTTTTTTTTTTTTTTTTGGTTTATATGTATAGAAGTGTTCATAATATTCTCTGGTGGTTGTTTGTATTTCCGTGGGGTCAGTGGTAATATCCCTTTTGTCATTTCTGATTGTGTTTATTTAAACCTTCTTTTTTTCTTTATTCATCTAGCTAGTGATCTATTTCATAATTTTTTTTTCAAAAAACAAGCTCCTGGATTCACTGATGTTTTGAATAGTTTTTTGCATCTCTATCTCCTTCAGTTCAGCTCTGATTTTGGTTACTTTTTTGTCTTCTGCTAGCTTTGGGTTTTGTTTGTTGTTGCTTCTCTAGTCTTTTAGTTGTGACGTTAGGTTGTTTGAGATCTTTCTAACGATTTGATGTGGACATTTAATGCTATAAATTTCCCTGTTAACACTGCCTTAGCTGTGTCCCAGAGATCCTGGTATTTTTTTTTTCTTTGTTCTGATAAATTACAAAGAACTTCTTGATTTCTGCCTTAATTTCATTATTTCCCCCAAAGTCATTCAGGAGTAGATTGTTCAATTTCCATGCAATTGTATGCTTTTGAGTGAATTTCTTAGTCTTGATTTCTAATTTGATTGTGCTGTGGTTTGAGAGAGTAGTTGTTAGGATTTTACTTCTTTTGCATTTGCTAAGGAATGTTTTGCTTCTGATTATGTGATTGGTATTAGAGTAAGTGCCATGTGGTGATGAGAAGAATGAATGTGATATGGTTTGGCTGTGTCCCCATCCAAATCTCATCTTGAATTGTAGTTCCCATAATCTCCATGTGTCGTGGGAGGGACCTAGTAGGAGGTAACTGAATCATTGGGGTGGTTACCCCCATGCTGCTCTTCTTGTGATAGTGAGTAAGTTCTCATGAGATCTCATGGTTTTATAAGGGGCTTTTCCTCCTTTTGCTCAATACTTCTCCTTGCTGCAATGTGAAGAAGGACATGTTTGCTTCCATTTCCATCATGATTGTCAGTTTCCTGAGGCCTCCTCAGCCATGCTGAACTGTGAGTCAATTAAACCTCTTTCCTTTATGAATTACCCAGTCTCAGGTAATTCTTTATAGCAGCATGAAACCAGACTAATAAAAAATGTTATATTGTTTCTTGGTGGGGAGTTCCATAGGTAAATATCAAGTCCATTTGATACAGTGCTGAGTTCAGGTTCTGAATATATTTTGTTAGTTTTCTGCCTCGATGGTGTGTCTAGTATTGTCAGTGGAGTGTTAAAATCTCTCACTATTATTGTGTGGAAGTCTAAGTCTCTTTGAAGGTCTCTACGGATCTGAGTGCTTCTATGTTGGATGCATATATATTTAGGATACTTAGATCTTCATGTTGAATTGAAACCTTTACCATTATGTAATGCCCTTCTTTGTCTTTTTTTTTATCTTTATTGGTTTTATGTCTGTTTTGTTAGAAACTAGGCTAGCAACTTCTGGTTTTTTTTTCTGTTTTTCATGTTCTTGGAAAGACTGGAATTTTCCTCCATTTTTTATTTTGAACCTATGTGTATCTTAGCATGTGAGATGGGTCTCTTGAAGACAGCATGGCAATGGATCTTGGTTCTTTATCTAGTTTGTCATTCTGTGTCTTTTAATTCGGTCATTTAGCCCATTTACATTTAGTATTACTATTGTTATTTGTGGATTAGATCCTGTCATCACGATGTTAGCTGGTTATTTTGCAGACTTGTTTATGTGGTTGTTTCATAGTGTCACTTGTCTGTGTACTTCAGTGTGCTTTTTTAGTGGCTGGTAATGGTCTTTCCTTTCCATATTTAGTGATTACTTCAGGAGCTCTTGTAAGGCAGTTCTGGTGGTAACAAATTTCTTCAGCATTTGCTTGCCTGGAAAGGATCTTATTTCTCCTTTGATTATGAAACTTAGTTTGGCCAGATATAAAATTCTGGGTTGGAGATTCTTTCTTTAAGAGCATTGAATTTTAGTGCCCAATTTCTTCTGGTTTATAGAGCTTCAGCTTAGAGGTCTGCTGTTAATCTGATGTACTTCCCTTTGTAGGTGACATGGCCTTTCTCTCTGGCTGCCTTTAACATTTTTTCTTTCATTTTGATCTTGGAGAACCATGTGGTTATGTGTCTTGTTGATGATCTTTTCATAGAGTATCTTACTGGGGTTCTCTGCCTTTCCTAAATTTGAATGCTGTCCTCTCTAGCTAGGTTGGGGAAGGTTCCATGGATGATATTCTGAAATATGTTTTCTAAGTTGGTTCCATTCTCCCCATCTATTTCAGGTGCACCAGTCATATATTCAGTCTCATTACATAATCTCATATTTCTCAGAGGTTTTGTTCATTCACTTTCACTATTTTTTCTTTATTCTTGTATGTCTTATTTCAGAAAGGAAGTCTTGAGCTCTGAGATTCATTCTTTTGCTTTGTCTATTCTGCTATTACTACTTGTGATTGCATTGTGAAATTCTTGTGGTGTGTTTTTCAGCCCTATCCAGTCAATTACATTCTTCTCTATACTGGCTATTTTGTCTGTTGGCTTCTGCAATGTTTCTTTTTTTATTATTTGAGTGAATATTTATTTAAAGTTTCCAAAATATTACCAAGACACTGTGCTAAGCTGAAGGTGGAATATGCAATATAAAAGCAGACATAGTCCCTGTCCTCAAGAGCTTACCATCTCATTGGGGAAACAAATAATCCGTAGACAAATAAAAATAAAATTAGTGTCTTAATAGATAGCAAAGTCAATTCTTTAGGAAGAAATCATATTATTCTTTAATTTTCTTTGTAATGAGATATTTATTTAGTTATTTATTTAAATTTCAATAGTTTTGAAGGAACGGGTGGTGTTTCAGAAAGGTAGTCTTTAAGTTCTGAGGTTCTTTCTTCCACTTGGTCTTTTCTGCTATTACTACTTGTGATTGCATTATAAAATTCTTGTAGTGTGTTTTTCAGCTCTATCAGTCAGGTCAGTTACATTTTTCTCTATCCTGGCTATTTCGTCTATCAGCTCCAATAACATTTTATCATGATTTTTGTCTTCCTTGCATTGGGTTACAATGTACTGCTTTAACTCAGTAACCTTCATTCCTCTCCATATTCTGAGTTCTACTTCTGTCATTTCAGCCATCTCAGCCTCAGCATGTTGTAAACACATTCTTTAATCCAATATCCCATGTAACTGTAATATTTGTTTATGGTTGTTGGTATTTGTTCATGAGTTTTGCAATTTGCATTGCTTAAATTCTTACTGTGCAGTCAAAACTAGGTATCTCTTTCTGTATTAAATTTGACAGAGGTATTAAGCTTAAAATCCATTTCCCATCCATTTAAAAATAAAACCATTCATGAATATATTCTCTTTGTACTTTAATGGTTTAACATTTAAATTAAATTTAATAACTTTTCATCAGATTATAAAAATTGATATGTAATCATCGTGAAAAATTCAAACAACACAGAAAATTGTAATAAAGAAAGTAAAAGGAGCCAAAAATAGTAGCATTAAAAATTTTCAATGTGTTGAAAATGTCTTTTCAGATGGTATCCTTAGTCCTATATACACCATGTCTGAGGATGCAGGTGTGTGTGTTGTTCTAAATGCTCCATGCACACTGCTATTGACACTCCAAAATATGTCATGGTGCTTTTTTATGTCAGTTAATACAAATATTTTTCATTACCACCAACGGTTACATGGTGCACCATTTTATGGACTTGTTAAAATACATTTCATTAACCATCTGTTTCCAGTTTTTTATTATTTAGACAGTTATTTGATAAGATCATTTGTGTGCATATGTGTGTGCATGTATACCCTCACCTAATTGTCAGGTTAATCCACTTTTGTGTATTTCTAGACTTTGAATTTTTGACCTAAAAATATTGCAATTTAAAATTGTTTTACATATATTTCTAAAAGATTGCTAAAATATTGAGAAATGTTTACTTCTAACATCTGCTTAATCTTTCAGAGATTTGGTACTTAAAAACTTATACATCTCATTAAAAATATATTTGAATGTCAGAGAAGTTAGCACACATACACCCAAGTATGACATTTTATTAAATTCTCAATTTAATTTTCCAAGCATAAGAAGTTTTTACTTGAAGTGAAATGGCAACACAAGGTAAGAACAGATGTAGCATATTTTGATGTATTTTTTTTTTGGCTCCATGCAGTTTCAGTTATACTTTCTGGACAAATTTGCATCTTGCTTGATTTGTGGAGTTCCAGACTTTCTTTCCCACTACTCTTTTATACTCAGAGCTAGTAATTTTATTGTGAAAGAATAGAGCCAAACAGTGTATCCTAGACCATTTCAGGGCATGTGTGCATGGTTTTAAAACCAAAATTAGCCGGGCACGGTGGCTCATGCCTGTAATCCCAGCACTTTGGGAGGCCGAGACGGGAGGATCACGAGGTCAGGAGATCGAGACCATCCTGGCTAACACAGTGAAAACCCGTCTCTACTAAAAATACAAAAAATCAGCCAGGCGCGGTGGCAGGCGCCTGTAGTCCCAGCTACTCAGGAGGCTGAGGCAGGAGAATGGCGTGAACCCGGGAGGCGGAGCTTGCAGTGAGCCAAGGTGGTGCCACTGCACTCCAGCCTGGGCAACAGAGCAAGACTCTGTCTCAAAAAAAAAATAAAATAAATAAATAAAACCAAAATTAGTATCAGAAAAGCTACATTCTCATTCAGGTGGTGGTAAGGGAGGGATTGAATAATTTGAATGCATCAACAGAGGATCCTGATATCATTAAACACTATCTGCCTCTATCTTTCTGGTATTTCTAGATAAAAATAAACAAAGAGAGCATTCCATGAAAAAAAAATATGAGAAAAATCATGAAATAGTAGATAGAATATTGGTATCTACAAAAGTTGTCATCCCAACAAATATGGTTGTACACAACCACATGCTATGGCTCTATGAACTTCACTGCTGCAGTGGTGTAAAATATAAGCCAAGAAGCTTTAAGAAATGAGGATTGGAAAAGCTTATACTCTATTTTAAAAGATTTGAATTTATTCAACATGTAATGGGAAACCATTAAATAATTTTAACCAATGAAGTAATACGTGCATGTTTGGGTTTCAGATAACTCTGATATTTTTGTGGAGACTGGATTAGAGAAGTACTCACATAAAGAAAAAGTAGAGAGTGAAGAGGCTGTTGAAATAACACTGGCAAAAATTAATGTTTGAGTGAAGAAAATAAACTTTTAAGAGGCAAAATTGATAGGACTTTATAAAAGATGTTCTAAATAAAAGATGTTATAAATAAAGAAGGGAAAAAGTGTCAAAGATTACTGGTTCATATATTGAATAGGAAACACTGGATTTAATACAAGTTTTACTTTTATCAAGAATATATTATAAAATGGTAAGTTCAAGAGTATTGAAGATGTGTGCAAATGGTGATTATTATCATTCAAAGTCAAATTTAAGACAGACAAGGAGGAAAGAAAACATATCAAATACATGATAGTCAAAAGATAATAATATTTATGGTCCTGCTGGGAGCAAAGGATGTTGTAATTGTAGTTCTAGAGGAACTGAGCCAGAAAGATAGGAAATGGCGATCAGAGGGTGGGTTACTTGCCATTGAGATTACCTAGCATTTGCAGTTATTGGTAGTTATTTTCAGATATGAGTGGGAGTGAGTGGCTGAAGTGGGATGGAAGGCATAATCATTGGAAGAGAGAAAGTTCAGGAACTGAGAACCCCTGGTGTTGAGATAATTTTCCATATGAATGTTAAAATCGCTGAGGATCAAGACAGGAATAGAGACTACAGAGCGCAGAGCTGCGTGGAACATAGTTCTGAATTAGCGAAAATTCTAATGGTATTAAAAATTTTAAAAGGCAATCATGGCATTGTTTCTTAGAGATTCCCAGTGTGATCATACAACCTATATGATCACTTTTAAAAATATTCCCAGTCCATAGCCTATAATAAGGGCAAGTTTACACATGTACCATATAATGATATCAATCCCTCATCACAAATGAACGGAATATAGATGGACACCTGACCATTATATTCTCATCACACCACTCAAATACTCTTCACTAGAAACTGTAATTGGGGTCCAGTGACTGTGTCAGTCATTAGTAGGAAATTTAGTTCAAGAGTCATGTAGAGTCATGGACTGAGGCTCCAATTCTGGGGTATCCCTGATTAGTCATGTGTATTTGCTGAGAGTTAAGGAGAAAAGGCTTCTCTGAGAGAGAAGCAGGAGAATGGAGCAGCAAACAGACATAAAACACACGTACACACACACACACAGAAAAATTGTCTTGATTCTAAATTCTCATGAGGTCATGTTACATTTCCTATTACTAAATTCTGTAAATTCTCATGTATCTTTACCATACTTCTAATATTTAGCTATGCTATTTTGATGGGATTCTTCCTCCATGCAATCAGATTTGCTTTATGAGAGCAGCTACAATTTACTCATTCATTCAATAAGCATTAAGTGAGCACTTACTAAGGGCCTGGACTGTTGGAAGATAAAAACATGAGCAAAATATGGTTTCTGTCCGTCAGAAAATCAATAGTGGAGAAAACAAATATGAAATGTAATTAAAACACAATGTAATGAGTGCTAAACTAGAGATGAGTAGTAAATATTATGATCTCATTAGCCAAAAATTCAATATGTTAGCTAATCTGAAAGATCTGGTAGAATCAGAAAAACCCGGTAGAGTCAGGTCAAATGAGACAAAATTTAAATTTGTCTTGAGCAATAAACACATGTATGCAAAGTGAAACTGTTTGAATGTCTAGATGGAGAAGTGAAGGTAACTTAGAACAAGAGCTTTGAATAATTCCAAGATTCAAGGGTGTGTTAGTCCGTTTTGCCTTGGCCATAAAGACTATTACTGAAGACTGGGCAATTTATAAAGAAAAAAGTTTTTTTTTTTTTTTTTGGCTCAAAATTCTGCAGGCTGTAGGAGTGTGGCACCAGCATCTACTTCTGGTGAAGTCTCAGGAAACTTACAACCGTGAAGAAAAGCAAAGGGAGAGTAGGCATGTCACAATGATGAGAAAAGGAGGAAGAGAGAGATGGGGGAGGTCTCAGACTCTTTTTAACAAGTATATCTCACATTCACTCATTACTTCAGGAGGGGGCCAAGCCATTTGCCAGGGATCTTTCCCCATGGCGTGACCCAAATTCCTCCCGTTAGTCCCCACCTCAGACATTTCAAGATGAGATTTGGAGGGGACAAACATCCAAACTATATTAGAGGGTTAGGTAGATTGGATAAATTAGCAAAGGAAATGTGAAAGAAAAGGCAAAGGGAAGAAACTAGGAGACTGTGATGTCATACAAACTTAGGGCAAAGAGTGTTTCAAGGAGGTTGGTGTCAATTACATTGGACATTACTGTGACACTAAGAAATACAATTTTGGAAGGTTTACATTACATTAGTGATACTGGTTTCCTTAGCTGGAGGAAGTAAACTTAGTTGGAGAAGTTTCAGTACAGCAGTGAGAGCAAGATCTGGTTGAAGTACCTTAGTAGTATGAGGGAAGTAAGGGATTGGAGAGAGTTAGTACGGACAATTAATTTTAAAAAATGGCTTTGAAGGTCAACAGAGCAGTAGCCGAAGAGAGAAGTAAAATCACAGGATAATTTCCTTTAAAGATGTTAATATTTGAGTGCATTAAAATGGAGCTAAAGATTGTATCATATGTCAGTGGGTAGAGAAAGAATAATTAAATGATCTTGTGACAATTAGTAAAAGGTTATAGAAAGAGTAATTAAATGATGTTGTGACAATTAGTAAAAGGTTATGCACAGAGATGTTAAGCTTGGCTTTATTTACAATAGCCCAGAAAGAAATGAGCCTTAATGTCACAAAATGTCCCAAAATAAATTATGAAAATCTTGAAGATTTTTCATAGGATTTGGATAGATTATTATGAAGAATTTAAAAATAATATTTCACAGTAACATTAATGAGAAAAATCATAGTGGCCAAAAATTCATCAAGTGAAAAATAAAAAGTACAGTGTAATATATAAAGCATATTAACCATGATTCTTATTTTGCCATTCACATACACACAAACACTGGAAAAAGACTGGAATAAAAGAAAAGAAATTGTTAAACAGCTATCTGGGTAGTAAGATTACTGGTGATTTTACTTTAAAGAAACTCAACTTTTAACTTTCAATAATATGCATACATTATTTTTATAATCAGAAAGAAACAAGTATTGTTCTATACTAGATGAGTTAAGCATGTTATATATTTCTCTAGGAGACAAAAATCCTATGCTTCTAAGAATAAGACTTATTTTCCCATCAATTTATCATATCATTATCATCGCCACCATCTCTCTTTTTAAAATTTATCTCCTACCTCACCCAGACTGCATAATCCAAATATTTAAAAACTCTGAACATGAACTACTAGGCTTTTCAAAACGTATGTGTAGCGTGTGCATGCACATTCGCATTTAGATGATGGCAAAAATGTGTTTCAGGGTCTTTTTTTAACTCAAACAATTTCACACCTACTTTAATTTTTCAATCCTGCATTCAGAAGCTAATATATGCAGAATAAATTCTAATGAAGCCATGGAAACTATTTAATGTTATGTCAATTATTGGTGATTGTGTGGGCAAAAATGGAGACTGTGTGGCTGATTGGAAATTATTTCTCTTTTATAAAAAAAAGAAATCTTGAAGGGTTCCAATTTGCTATGATTAACGATACAAGTAAGCTTAATTTATAATTCCGATAACAGCAAAGAAAGATATTTTTTCAATGTGGACTGGAAAAACTGTGAAAATCATGACACCAAGATGTTAACTTCCCATTGTATTCTTAAAGATTTCAGTTTCTTATTTTTGAAATAATTTGAGGTGAAAATACCCAATATTAACTTTTAAAGTAGTAAGCTTTTCTGAAGTGTCTTATTCTCTGCAAGCCTTTAACTGAACTTAGAGCCTCAATGTGAACACTATCAGGGTCACATGTTGTCCCTAGCACCATCTGGTCACACAGATAAGTCCTTTAGAACTACTGCAGCCTTGGGATTGGAAACACATACTGTGTTCTACCTGAAACTGTTAGCTTTCATTGTGAATTACTCATACATATCTCTGAAATCCAAGATGGTCATTTATGGTGGGTGACTCTGAAATGAACCAGAACAGCAATCTAATATGACAGCGTATCTCCCAATGAAGATGATGACAGCCCAGGATTTTCTGGATTTATTTAGTATAGAAATGAGATAGAGAGAGAAAGAGAGAGGGAGAACTCAGGATGGTCTTTCACAGAATGGATTAAGAACAAACTATTTACTTGATTGTGCTGTTTGAGTCAGTCATTGAACAGAAAGATCAGAAAATTTAAATTTAAAAATCAGCACATTCATAACACATAAACCAAATGAGTCAGGGAAACTGAAAAGCCCACCTACCTAACTTCTCCCTAATATTCTTTAAGAGCATGAACATTTTCACATTTCAAAGAAAAACAAAGAAATGAAACTAGCAAAAGACAATATAAAATTAGTACTTGAAACCATTACAACAGAATAACAAGTCTAATAAAGATGGCACCACAGTGTCCAATTTAACTAACCACTTGTGTCCCAAGCATATGGAAATGACTGATAAACTATCAGAAGGAAAGACAAACAAAAACATAGAAAATTCAAAAGCAATATAATTTCTCTATGAACCAAAAGGACAACAGAGAAACACAGTGTTAAAGTGGGCTGAAGGTGCAGCTGTGCTAGGCTTTCTGTTTGTAAGTGGACAAATGGAATGAGGACTTGTCCTCCTGTGTAGTATTAGGGACTTAGCGTCCTCTATAAAGACAGGTTACCAACGCAAAGTTCATTGCTAGAAATCGGACCCTGAATTATCACTTCCCATCTTCTTTAGCTGGGAAAATGTTTGGGACTACGAAATTTTAAAGAACTCAAGAACTAGGAAATTGAAAATATAAAGATAGGATCTATGACCAGAAATCTTTATTATCCACTTGATGGCTCTGTGATTTTCTTTTGTTTATTATTGATAAATGGCATCATAAGATAAACTAGAGTCTGCGTGGCACTTAAGGGGTTTGGTGGATAAAATTATACAAACAAGCAAAGGGAGTTTATTCAAGATAAATTTTCTGTTTGTGTGTGTGTGTGTGTGTGTGTGTGTGACAGAAAAAGAGGAAGAAAATGAGAAAGAAAAAAATTCTCCCTTTAAAGATAAGCCTGTACATAAAAATTCTAAAACATAATAAGAAATTTCATGCTAAGAACTTAGGCAAACAAAATAATCAGTATTACGAATATATATTTATTACAAATTAAATCAATTTAAAGAAACAATATGTAAAGACTATGAAACTGATACGTTTAAACAAAGGAAAATTATAAATCAATATCCACAATGTCATTTTCTGCCATTTATCTGCAAAGATCAATAATACTATTTTGAAGAACAAAATATGGGGACTTGTCCTATTATATATCAACATTTATCAAAAAATGGCAATTAAGACAGAGTGGTATTGTTGAAATGATTACAAATGGACAAGTAGAACAGAATAGACATCCTAGAAACTGGTCTATTTAAGTATGAAAACTGAAAATGTGAAATAGATGGCAATTCAAATATGTGGGGGAAAGTATAAATGATACTGGAAAATTGGTTATTCGTGTAGAAAAAATAAAATTAGATTGTGCATCACAGCAGATCAAAACTAAATCCAGGTGGATAAAAGAACTGGATGTGAAAGTCAAAATTGTAACACTTTTAGAACACTATATAGAAAACTGGCTCAATGACTACAAGATGGGAAAGTATGCATTACAAATGATGAAAAAATGACAATATGAAGAAAATAATTCCATCACTGGCTTAGGTTGTAATAAAAAATATTTGATAACATTACCATAAACGAAGTGGAATGAAAAGTGGAATCTTGGGAAATTTTATTTGAAAAAATGAATAGCTTAAAAAAGATTAATATATAGAATTGGTAAATAGCTACCAATATAAATAATGGTTAGTTTACGGATCGTATACCCGTAAAATGGGAAACTCTGCAGCTGTTAAATAATAAAGCAGATCTACACTTTTTGATAAGGAAATATATCTATGAAATGTTATTAATGGACTCAAGCAAGATTTAGAACAGTGTGTATAGTATGCTACCTTTGAATATGTATATTTGAAAAGCACATACATTTTCTGTACTCAGTAGGCTACAAGACGCAACAGGAACAAAAATATTCTTAGGAAAGGAATTTGGCTACAAAATAAAAGGTGAGACAATACTAGGGGCTAGAAATGGGGTACTTCATACACTGCCAATGTAAACTTAAATTGACATAAACAGGGAGCAATTTCATAGTTTCTAATTAAGTTGAATATGTGCATGTTGCTTGATCCATTAGTTTCACTCTAAGGCATACACCTGGAACAGTGGTTCTCAGAGTGAGCTGGGGACCCTTGGGGAGGTCCTTGAGATGCTTGTAGATGGTCAGGAAAGGACAAGTTATATTTATATTATTACTAAGATGTTATTTGCCCTTTTCACCATATTGACTTGTGTACTAATGGAGTAAAATCAATGACTAAAACTGATAGCATATTAACATGAATCAAGATGGAGTAACAAAACATACTAGTAAACATCTTATTTTTCATGATCACATATTCACAGTGGAAAATGAAAGACAAGAAGAAACAATCAAGTTTTATTTAACAATATCTTTAACGAAACAAAAAAATTAGTAACTGCACTAAATCTTAAACCTTGAGAATGTATCTTTAAAAAATATTATTGGTGACAAAATGGGAGGTACACACAAAGTACTTCTACTTTATACCAAAGTAGATAATGTCTTAAGGAAATGCACTTCTGTGATTTAGTTCCAAATTGAACTAGCTGCCTTTATTCATGGACTGCCATTTTAAAAGATAAATGACAAACCATTGTTTTCTACTTACTAGTTTTTCCTTCTATTTTTATTTTTATTTTTTATTTATTTATTTATTTATTTTTGAGATGGAGTCTCGCTCTGTCGCCCAGGCTGGAGTGCAGTGGCGCGATCTCGGCTCACTGCAAGCTCCGCCTCCTGGGTTCACGCCATTCTCCTGCCTCAGCCTCTCCGAGTAGCTGGGACTACAGGCGCCCGCCACCACGCCCGGCTAATTTTTTGTATTTTTAGTAGAGACGGAGTTTCACCGTGGTCTCGATCTCCTGACCTCGTGATCCGCCCGCCTCGGCCTCCCAAAGTGCTGGGATTACAAGCGTGAGCCACCGCGCCCAGCCTTTTCCTTCTATTTTTAGTTGATATATAATACTTGGATATATTTATGGGATACTGAGTGGCACTTTGATACATGTATACAACGTGTAATGATCAAACCAGGGTAATTAACATTTTCATCACTTCAAACACTTATAATTTCTTTGTGATGGGACATTTAAAATCCTCTTTTCTAGCTTTTTGAAAATACACAATAAATTACTGTTAACCATATTGACACTACAGTGCTATAGAGCACTAGAAATTATTCCTCCTATCTAGCTGCAATTTTGCATCTGTTAACCAACCTCTCCTGTATTCCTCCTCCTCATTACCCTCCCAGTCCCTAATAACTACTATTCTATTATCTATTTTTATGAGTTCAGAGCTGTTTTTCAACTCCGACATGTAAGTGAAAACATGTGCTATTTGTCTTTCTGTGTCTGTCTGATTTCATTTAGCACAATGTCCTCCAGGTTTACCCATGTGGTTGCAAATAACAGGATTTCATTCATTTTTATGCCCAAATAGTATTTCATTATGTATACATACTGGATTTTCTTTATGCATTAATCTGCTGATGGATATGGCATATCTTGGCTATTGTAAATAGTGCTTCAATACACATAGGGGTGTAGGTATCCCTTTGATACATGGATTTTTTTTTTTTCTTTTTGAGACGGAGTCTTGCTGTCGCCCAGGCTGGAGTGCAGTGGCGTGATTTTGGCTCACTGCAGGCTCTGCCCCCTGGGGTTCACGCCATTCTCCTGCCTCAGCCTCCCAAGTAGCTGGGACTACAGGCGTCTGCCACCTCGCCCGGCTAAATTTGTTTTGTATTTTTAGTAGAGACGGGGTTTCACCGTGTTAGCCAGGATGGTCTCCATCTCCTGACCTCGTGATCCACCTGCCTCGGCCTCCCAAAGTGCTGGGATTACAGGCGTGAGCCACCGCACCCGGCCTGATATATGGATTTTTAAAAAACAAATACCCAGTAGTGGAATTGCTGGATCATGTGGTAGTTTTATTTTTCGTTTTTTGAGAAACCTCCCTACTGTTTTCAACAATGACTTAATAATTTACATTCCCACCAACAGTATACGAGAGTTATCTTTTTTCCACATATTCACCAGCCTTTGTGGGTTTTTGTCTTTCTGATAATAGTAATTTTAACTGGGACGAGATGATATCTCATTGTAGTATTAATTTACATTCACTACTGATTAGTGCTGCTGTACATTTTTTCATATACTTTTGGCTACTTGTATGTATTTTTTTTGAAAAATATCTATTCCGATTCTTTGCCCATTTTGTAATGAGAATTTTGTTTTATTTTGTTCCATGATGTTGTGTTTTGTTTTTTGTTTGTTTGTTTGTTTTGTTTTTGAGTTGTTTGAGTTCCCTGTATACTCTGGATATCAGTTCCTTGCTGATATATAGTTTGTAAATATAGTCCGTCATTTTTCAGATTGTCTCTTTACTCTGTTGATTGTTTCTTTTGCCATGCAGAAGCTTTTTAGCTTAATGTAGCCTCATTTGTCTATTTTTGTTTTTGTTGCCCAAGCTTTTGAAGTCTTTCCTATAGCATCTTTGCCTACAATAATGTCGTGGAGCTTTCCCTCTATGTTTTCGTCTAGTAGTTTTACAGTTTCAGGTCTTACATTAAAGTATTCTATGTATTTTGAGTTGATTTGTGTATATGGTGAGAAGTAGATGTCCAGTTTCATTCTTCTGCATATGAGTATCCAGTTTTCCCATCATCATTGGTTGAATAAGTTGTTCTTTTTCTAATATATAATCTTGAAGCCTCCTCCAAAAGTTAGTTGGCTTCGAATACATGGATTTATTTCTGAGTTCTCTGTTTTATTCAACTGGTCTATGTTTTCTGTTTCAATAATAATTTCATGGTGTTTTGGCTACTATAGCTTTGTCAAACTATTGTTATTTAGACAGGCTTTTGGCAGACATTTTCTGAGAAATGAAGGGAGTGTACCACTTCAAGGAAAACAAATGAGAGTGTTTGTTGCCAATGATCTTACTTGAAAATTCAAGCAAAAATGGGAATTTTTCAAAAATTTTTATCTACCATGCAATCTTGACCGTTTCCTAATACTTAAAGACTTTTCTGATGAGTTTGGCAATGAAATTCATAAATATAGCTTTTTATATTGTATAAATGAAAAGATCTGCGTTTGGAAGGTCTACATACTTCAGGCAACCACTGTTTTCTAAATCACCAATTCAAGATGTTACAAATTAGGCATCAGTAAAAATCCAAAGCACAAGAAAAACAAATGGAGTTTAACGTAAATAAGTATACAACTTTTCATTGGTTTGGTTTCAGAGTCTATATTGCAAATAACCTTTAAGAAACTACCACCTATTGAGTTTTGGTGTAATATCAAAGAATATCCGTAATTACCCAAAAAGGCTATTAAGACACTGCTCTCTTTTCTTACCTCATTTCTGCCTGGGGCTGGATTTTATTGATATTTATTGATATTCAAAGAAGACATTTCACTCCAGATTGAATTAGGAAAATTCACATGGCGTTTTTTCTTTTTTTTTTTTTTGCCAGAAATCAAAGATATTTTCCAAAATATAAAATGATGTCAACTTTCTCACTACATGTCTTATTTTATAATTATAATTATTTTTCATGTGTCATTTATTTTAATATGTAATTGGTTTATTATTATTATATTTAAATTAGTTAAAACATAAATATATTAACATTTTTT
The DNA here is from genome assembly GCF_028878055.3 of Symphalangus syndactylus. Taxonomy (NCBI): domain Eukaryota; kingdom Metazoa; phylum Chordata; class Mammalia; order Primates; family Hylobatidae; genus Symphalangus; species Symphalangus syndactylus. Next base: position 146,812,082 of record NC_072447.2, on the reverse strand, counting down.
AGTTTTAATTCTTAAAACTAAATACTGATACATATAACCCACACAAACAAAAGAAAGGCTCTTTGAGGTCCACAATAATTTTTAGGAGTGTAAACTGGTCCTGAGACCAAAACATTTTAGAACTGCTGCTCTAGAGAAAATATTATTTTCAATTGTTGTAAAATATACATAACACAAAATTTACCACCTTGTTTCAAGTTTATAGTTCGGTAGTGTTCAGTATATTCACATTGTTGTGTAACCTACATAAATTCTTAAACAGGAATACACAAAAAATGAAAAAGATATTCAATGAAGCATCATTTATAACATTGTTTATAACTGCATTTAGATTGTTTATGTGGGAAACAATGTATCTATCAAGAGAAAAAAGTTAATTTTATATTAATATCTATAAATTATATTGTGTGTTTATACAATACAATTATATATTTCCATTGAAATGAACAAATTAAATCTACATATATCAACATGGAGAAATTTCAAAATTATAATGCCATGCAAGAAAGCAAGCTACTGAGTAAAGTGTATAGGTGAATATAATTTATCAAAATATATAATGTATGTAAAGCTTGAAAATATGCATGTTGAATATTGATTATTGACACATACACAGGAAGTAATAATATATAGATGTGTGTAAGAATGATTTATACTTATTCAGAAAAATGATTACTTCTGGAAGGGCATGGAGGGAGATGAATTCAGGCAGGGCTACACTGGGGCTTTAACTGTTATCTATAATATATTTTCCAAAAAAGAGAAGAAGAAAATAACTGAATATAATTAACCAATGTTAATTAACCAAAATTAACCACTCTGTCATCCAGGCTGGAGTGCAGTGGTGCAATCATGGCTCACTGCAGCCTCAACCTCTCAAGTTCAACCAATCCTCCCTCCTCAGCCTACTGAGCACCTGAGACCACCAGAACCTGCCACCACGGCATTTTGTTTTGTTTTGTTTTGTTTTTTGTAGAGACATGATCTCTCAATGTTGCCCAGGCTGGTCTGGAACTCCTGGCCTCAAGAAATCCTCCTGCCTTGGCCTCCTAAAGTGCTAGAATTATAGGCATGAACCACTGTGTCCAGCTAGAATTTTCTAAAGATGGAAATCTGGGTAGTCGTAAAAATATGTTCTCCATGTATCCAAAATACTATTCTATATATCCCCAGTGAGAGAGATTGACAGCAAATAAAAGTATCCTCCTTTCCTTCATTCAATTGACAAATATTCCTTGAGCACAGGGGATACAATTATCAGGGAACCTGCCCTGATAATCACGTAGGTTCTTTTCTACTTTTCCTAAGCATCGGCCAGCTTGAGAAATAAAGGGACAGAGTACAAAAGAGAGAAATTTTAAAGCTGGGCATCCAGGGGAGACATCACACGTTGGTAGGATCCGTGATGGCCCATAAGCCACAAAAACCAGCAGGTTTTTGTTAGAGATTTTCAAAAGGGGAGGGAGTGTGCGAATAGGTGTGGGTGACAGGCATCAAGTACTTAACAAGGTAATAGAATATCACAAGGCAAGTGGAGGCAGGGCGAGATCACAGGACCACAGGATCGAGGCGAAATTAAAATTGCTAATGAAGTTTCCAGCACCATTGTCACTGATAATATCTTATCAGGAGACAGGGTTTTGAGATCAACCGGTCTGACCAAAATTTATTAGGCGGGAATTTCCTCTTCCTAATAAGCCTGAGAGCACTATGGGAGACTGGAGTTTATTTCATCTCTGCAGCCTCGACCATAAGAGACAAGCGCACCTCGGGGGGCTGTTTATAAGCCCCCTCCAGGCACGTATTCTCTTTCTCAGGGATATTCTATGCTGAGAAAAAGAATTCAGCGATATTTCTCCCATTTGCTTTTGAAAGAAGAGAAATATGGCTCTGTTCTGCCCGGCTCACCGGCGGTCAGAGTTTAAGGTTATCTCTCTTATTCCCTGAACAATTGCTGTTATCCTGTTCTTTTTTCAAGGTGCCCACATTTAATATTGCTCAAACACACATGCTGTACAATTTGTGCAGTTAATGCAATTATTACAGGGTCCTGAGGCAATATACATCCTCCTCGGCTGACAGGATTAAGAGATTAAAGACAGGCATAGGAAATCACAAGGGTATTGATTGGGGAATTGAAAAGTGTCCATGAAATCTTCACAATTTATGTTTAGAAACTGCAGTAAAGACAGGCATAAGAAATTATAAAAGTATTAATCTGGGGAACTAATAAATGTCCATAAAATCTTCACAATCCACGTTCTTCTGCCATGGCTTCAGCCGGTCCCTCCGTTTGGGGTCCCTGACTTCCCGCAACATACAATTGTGACCTAAAAAAATGCATTTCCTGATCTCAAGGGGCTGACATTACAACAGAACAACCTATATAGACCCAGGCATTGTTCTTATGTTAATGTATTTAAAGATGATCTTTATTTTGAGAGGAATGGGAAGTAGTTTTAAATGGTTTTGAATTTCATCAGACTCTTTTGATCACTGGTGCTGTTCTCCAGCACCCCCTCACAATCAACTCTCTTCCTTTGCCCTCTACCCAGTATCCAGTGAGGAACTGAGGCCACATAAGTGGGTTTGGAAATGAGTCCCTTAACCCCAGTGAAGCCTTCAGATGATTGAAGCACTGACCAGCAGCTTGACTTGCAAGATCATGAGAGACTCTGAGCTGGAACCACTCAGCTAAGTAGCTTTTGGATTTCCGACCCATAGAAATAGTGATGTAGCAAGCATTTGTTGTTTAAGCTTCAAAGATGCAGATAATGTGTTACACAGCAATAGATAACGGATACACATATGGTTATCCTATCTTATGAGGAATAAACTGAAATCTCAAGAGGTCAATGGGTTTGTCCCATGAACAAAAAGCTATAAATTCTTAGAGCTGTCATTCAAACCCTAGCCTTTTAACTCCTAATTCATTAGTCCTACCATTATATCAGACTGTCATCAGTCATGTGTAACTTATTTATTACATTCCCAAACCTAGAATATAATTCTAAAGGCATTATTAAATCTTAATCAGAAATATCAAATTATGAAGGTCCATGGTTTAATCATTCTCTTTGTGTATCCTAACCAAGAACATGCGTACCAACTCCAAAACTGCAAAAACTAATTATTAGAACAAGAAAGAGCAAGGGACTTTCGAGGTATCTGTAATAAAGTTTCACTATGTAGACAGAGAGAACCCCTGAGAGAGGAAATTACTGGAAAATGCCACAGCTTGAGTTAGAGATGGAACAAAGACTCACCTCAACTGTACAAAGAAAATGTTTTTGAAATTTAGTTTTAATGTAGTTAGTTCCTTGAGAACAGAGACTTACAAGTTGATGTGCTTAAAGCTTGGCACAATGGCTGGAACAGAATGTCAAGACACTCTTTTGAGACAGAGTCTCGCCCTGTACCCTGGCTGGAGTACAATGGCACGATCTTGGCTCACTGAAACCTCCGCCTCCAAGCGATTCTCCTGCTTCAGCCTCCCAAGTAGCTGGGATTACAGATGTGTGCCACCACACCTGGCTAACTTTTGTATCTTTAGTAGAGACGGGGTTTCACCATGTTGGCCAGGCTGGTCTCAAACTCCTGACTTTGTGATCCACCCGCCTCAGCCTCCCAAAGTTCTGGGATTACAGGCACGAGCCACCGCGCCAGGCCCAAAACACTCTTATCTAACCTCTTGCTAGATTAATAATGCCCTCTATTACTTCTGTAAAATATAGTGATGAATGCTCTAAGGCATACTGAAAACTCACAGCTAATTGCCTCTCCACTTGTACACATCTGCTTCCACCTGTTGAGTTGTATGCTCACCAACAGCCTTTATGTTCATTTCCAAATCACTTTATGCCAAATGTACAAATTATTATAATAACTTGATTTAATTGAAAATTATAGAAACTAATTAAAGTTTAAAATGAGAGGTATTCTTTTTATGAAACCTCAAACTATTGGAAAAGATTTGATAAAGGAAATTTGTTAATTTAAAAATGTTTTAGAATTAGATATGGGAGAGAGTTTAGAAAAAATAAAACAAAAATCTAGAAGCATTCTGATTAAGGGGTGTCCTCAAGCTTCTGCTACATTTCATAGAAGGTGAAACTTAATATTAGAGATGATGCCTTATCATGTGGTTTACAATGATAAGCTTAGTCAAAGGACCCATACACATTTAAAAGGCCACAAGAATGAAAAATGAGGCCACTACAGAGAAACATAAATGTTTGCTTATATTATGTAAAATTACATAAGTTATCTAAGATAAGTATATGTAATTTGTAAATGATTTTCAGCTTCAGCCAATGTTTTCAATTAATCAACTAAGTATTGGTCACAATTAGATAATAAGGCTTCTGCTGTAATGTATATGAAGTGTGTAATAAATGAATTAATGCCAACTCTGATGAAGTAGATTAAACAAGGCACCCTACAGATGTAAGGCATTTTTCGGTTTATTTGGAAATTTGTCAATACTCATCTAATTTACACCGAAATTTCAACCTTGTTTTTCATCGTTGTGTAATTAGAAGATATCTGAACAAAAATAAAGAACTTCCAAGTCTTTGTTTGTTTCATGTTGCGCTTATCTCCCTCCTTGGCAGGGTAGGTTTCTTTCTTTGGGTGTTTTGTGAAATTTCTCCTTTGGCAGCTCTAGTTGATTGGCTTACATACTAGGTGAGAGTTTGTAAGCAGAGTAGTTCTTCCAGTGCCATCCACAATGTGATGGTGGTTTCTGACAAGAGTTTCCAGTGCTGCTAAGCGACCATTACTGATGGCTAAAAATAGGGAACAACTATCATATTTATGGGACTCTGAAAGCTTAAGGAGCTTTTACAAGCCAATTGCTTTGGTACATAATTACTATAAGATACAGCTTTGGAAACGGATTAAAATATATTGTGTGTGAATCTGCAATAATTTTCTAAAGCCAAAACTGTTCCTCAGATTAAAGGCTTTGTTTGCATTGATTTATTTTCTATTTAAAAATATTAATTGTATTTCATTTGGGTAGACATTTTCTTCACGTGTACTTATTTCCCTGAATTAAAGAGATGCAATAATATATAAACAATACAAATATGGAGGGTAGATTTGAAACTTCCTTCTGAATGAACTGTTGATTTCTTCACACTTGTGTCTTTATATATTACCATTTTATCATGAATCCATTTACCTCTGCATTATTTCATATTTGCATTCATTAACATTAATTACTTACAGTCACCATTTTTTATCTCTTTATCAACCATCCCTCTTTTCATCTGTGCATTTATTTATTGACCTAGCTGCCCTGCAAGTGTCCATCTTCATCAACTCTTTATCTATTTGTCTAGTATCATATAATGTCCTCTACTTTATTCAGCCATCTCTTTATTTTGAAGTTGTACTTAAAACCATTCTAAAACTTGCATCACTATCCTTTTCTGACTCCTTATATATAAAAAAATGACTTGTAGCACCTAACACGCCCCGCAAATAATACGTCTAATTTCAAGTTCCATGAGGGCAGAGGACATATATCTCTTTGTGCTCACATTGTGTCTCCAATCCTAGTACAGTGAGTGACTGGCCTTTAATAGTTGCCCAATACATATTCATTAAATGAATGCATAAATATCTCCCATGTGTTTATATCCTTATCCATTTCTCACTCTTTTTGACCATCACTCCGTCAGTTTCTTTCTCATCATCATCCTTTTATTACCTACTTTCACTTCTACAAGCTGTCTGTCAGGTTTTTCACTCATCATCCCAACTATTCCTCTATCCATTTCTATACCTAAAGCTCCTTATCTGTATCTAAGCAGCTATCTAACATTTTGTGAATATATTACAAGATATTTTTATTTGTTCATAATTGCATCTATGCCTCTTTCATCTCCTTGTCATTCATTAATCCATCATTCTCCACCATGCTTTTAACCTAAGTTATATTGTGTATCATTTTAATATCGAATGATAAGGTGTGCACAGTTTCCAGTGAAAGGCCCAAAGGAAGGATGACAGAGAGTTTGCACCTTTCTCCATTTATTTTATACAAATTCAGCAAATAAAAATAAAAGAGAAAAAAACAGCAACTTAAGTAGTGTCTGTCACTTCATTTAATGAATGTAGCCAATAAATGAAACATGATATATCTATTCCTAAAGTCCTCCTAATGAGATTACAAAGTTTAAGAACAGATATTCATACAAAACGGCCTTGGAACACAAGCCGACTATTTTTTGTGTAGCTCACCCAGAAAAACAGCAATTTGTTCCAACTTTTCAGTTACAAATATCTATGTTGGATCTACTAAGCAACAGTAGTATGCTTAAGACCACATTCCTAGCTCTACACATTCAATGTCACAGCCACCTAACTGCATATAGTACAATATTTTTTAGCCATTTCAAATATTTTAGCCATTTCAAATGGCTTTTTCTTTTTTATAAGCCACAATTGATTTTACCATCTCAAATTTTTCTAAGCTAACAATCATTTTAATCATTTTATCTAGTCTCTCAGTTTCTTTTATAATGCAGAATCTTCCATTCTGGATCCCCTGTCCTCACACTGTCAGCTGGACTGCTCTGTAGGACTCTTAAATGGCTGCAATGCTGAAATTTCCCTTATTGCTTTATTGGATTCTATGTCTTCGCCTTCCTGGCTTTGTATTTTTCCTACAGGATATTCTCAAAAAAATCTTGAAATACATGAAATGAACGAATGAACATGTTCAAGACCTTCCTGCTTGGAAGTTCTTTCTTTTTTTTTGAGACGGAGTCTCGCTCTGTCGCCCAGGCTGGAGTGCAGTGGCACGATCTCGGCTCACTGCAAGCTCCGCCTCCCGGGTTCACGCCATTCTCCTGCCTCAGCCTCCCGAGTAGCTGGGACTACAGGTGCCTGCCACCATGCCCGGCTAATTATTTTTTGTATTTTTAGTAGAGACTGGGTTTCACCGTGTTAGCCAGGATGGTCTCGATCTCCTGACCTTGTGATCCACCCGCCTCGGCCTCCCAAGGTGCTGGGATTACAGGCACGAGCCACCGCGCCTGGCTGAAAAGTTCTTTATTTTTACCTTTACATTTGATAGTTTAGGGAGCAAAAACTTTCTCACATCCATGCATTTTCTTCTCAAAGTTTGAAGCATTACTTCATTGGTTTCTCGCATTCAGCATTATTGATGAAAAGTTTGATGTCAGAACTACACATTCTTTTGTATGTAACTGTCTGCTTATCAACAACTCCAGTCCTAGCTTCCAGGAAGACTTTGTTTTTGTATTTTCTTTGCTGTTATTTTGCTGTTATAAAATTTTACAATTATATAGAAAAAGGTTATCAATTTTCATTTATTGTTCTGGGTATTTTGATATGAAGAGTTGTGTCCTCTTTGGGAAAGTCTCTTCTATTATTTACTGAATGTGTTTTACTCACAGATTCTGTATTCTCCCTTCATAGAATGCCTAATAATCATATATTAAGACTACAAAACAGACTAATTTTATATTTTTCCACATTTTTAATCTTTTTTATTTCATTCTTTTATGAGATTTATTTAAATTTAAACTTCAAGTTTTTATATTAAAAATTTTGTTGGTGATTTTAAATTTCCAAGACATTTTTCCTTCTTCATAGTTGTGTTTCCTTTTTTTTTTTTTTTTTTTTGGATTTTCTGTCTTGTTTCACTCTCTGGAAACTTACTATAGATTTTTTTTTATTCTTTTAATTTTGTTTCTTTTGTCTGGACTGATTTGATTTTTTTTTCTTATTTTCTTTCTGTACATGTTTTTCTTAGATGTGTGGTGATATTTCTTTGTTCATATTTTAGAATGAAGCAGCAAAAACCTACTAGAGACTGTTGTTTACATGGTTGGAGATTTCAAATGATGGGTTTTAATTTATCATAAAAAAGAGTAGAAGCTTGAATGTATGTTCTGGAACTACTAAATTGCAGAACACCCATTAATTTGCTATGAGCCAAAAATATTCAAACAATAACCTCTGTTTTCTTTAACTAATTTTATTTCTCTATGAATAATTTTTTTTCCAAGCAGCTAAATGCATTACTACTGGGATTGTTCCACTTCTGGTGTTACAGAGTGAGAATCTTCTTGGACCTGTGACCCACTGAAATTGTTGAAAATTATACATATATTATACATATGTTATATTTATTATATATGTACGGGTGTGTGCATGCATGTGCATGTGTGTATATATTTAAGTCTCAGGAAATGGTACTAAATGTATATTGCAAATTGGGAAACCTTTATTCCAAAAATCTATTAAAATTCTTCAAGAACAGTGAGAGTCTGTGGTTACTGAACTAAGAATCATTCTCTTCTTCCTCTGTCAGAGCTCAGTGAGCCAGAAACTCCATTCCAGACTGATGCAGCCAAAACTGGAGGAATTCTCCTGCCACCAGCTTTTAGTCACAGGACTATCCTCCCAGGAAGCATGGGCAGGATGTTGACATTCCTCATCTGGTCCCCAGCTACCTGTTGCTACAGATAAATTCTGGGTGAGTGAAACTAAGAAACAGGAGCTTCCTTTTTCTTCCCAGCCCACGCTTGTGAGACTAAGGCTCTACCTTGGGTGAAACACTGCCAAGAATATTGGGTCACTGATTAGCCTTTTCCTCTCCTGCAGGATGGCAACTTCATGCTGGGAGAGGCAAGCAGAAGATCTGAGTCGACTTCGTCCCTCACCCTCCCCCGGAACTGAGCACCCAGTCTTAAACTAGGAGTGTCGCTCAGGGATAAGCGTGACGTTGTCTCCATTTTCAACTCCAAAGCCATGGCTCAAGGATTTTTCTTGGGAAGAGAAGCAGGCTATAAACAGAGTGCTGCATATATCGTCCCAAAGAAATTGATTTAATTTGCAACAGAGTGTGGAAAAGTTCAAATCCAAAAGTGTTACTATGGACTGAATGTAGTCCCACCCAAATTTACAAGATAAAGCTCTAACCCCCAATGTGATGGCACTTGGAGATGGAGCCTTTGAGAGATACTTAGGTTTAGACAAGGTCACTAGGGTGGGCTTTCATTATGAGATTCATGCTGTTATAAGAAGAGACACAGGAGCTTATCTGCTTTTTCTCTCTCTCTTTCTGCCAGCCATGTGAAGCCATAGCAAAAAAGCAATCATCTCCAAGCCAGAAAGAGAGCCTTTTCCAGAAACGTATCATGCTGGCATCTTGACATTATATATAACAGAAATTTATTGCTCACAGTTTTGGTGACTGGGAAGTCCAAGACTGAGGCACAGGCAGATTTGTTCTCTGGTGAAGGCCCACTTCCTGGTTCATAGATGGCAGTTCTATGCCGTACCTTCGTATAATGGATGTGGACAAAAGAACTCTTGGGACCTCTTTTATAAAGTCATTAATCCCATTCATGAAGATTCCACTCTCATGACCTAATCACATCCCATAGGCCCCAGCTCTTAATAACATCACATTGGATATTGGATTTTAACATATGAATTTTGGGGGGGAGTCACAACCATTGTCTATAGCACCAACTTCAGGTGATTGTTAAAAATCACTTCTTCATTGTGGTTTTCTTCCCCTTGTGTTTATTGTTGTGCATTTTTGTCATTTAGGAGGCTATAAAAACAGCTTGTTTGCTGGAGCTTTGCACATCATTGCTTCATTTGAAAGAGAATCTCAGAAAATTACTGTGAGGTCTATAATCTAACAGAGAATCATGGATGCACTAAGTATATACTGTGAACTCAGATGTTCATGAACAAATGGTTTCTTTATACTTGTATATCAGCTCCTCTATATTAAAGATGTAGCTAATTAAACAAATGTTTATTTTTTATGATTATTTTAGACATTTTTCTTCTTGAGTTTTGCTTGTTCTTTGTTGCTAACCAAATTGTTTGAAAATTCTTAGGAAAATTACTTATACCTACAAATTATGTATGATGTCTAATTTAAACCCTAAACAGACTCTATTTCTCATGTTACATAGTGGAGAAGGTATAACTCCATATGGTTAATTGTTATTTTGAACTTGAAGTCTTAACTTGGTTAACTATATCACCACAGAGTAGATATTCATCAATCTCATGAGCATAAGCCAGTAATTACTATTTTAAGTATGAACATATTCTTAGTTTCAGGCATTTTTGTATTAATTAGCTAACCAGTTGTTTTGGCTCCTGATACATCTGTTAGTGGGGAATTTTTTTTAATTCAATACTTAAATGGATTAAAGCCTGTGTGTGATTGAGAGATGTGGAAATATTCCTGCATATATACCACATATGTGCAGAATTTAAAGGTTAAACATTTCTATCTCCTATTAAAATGTTATGTAATTAAATGCTGAAATTTAAAAAGCTGATTTTTGTTTAAAATACACATGTTCGGCCGGGCGCGGTGGCTCACGCTTGTAATCCCAGCACTTTGGGAGGCCGAGGCGGGCGGATCACGAGGTCAGGAGATCGAGACCACGGTGAAACCCCGTCTCTACTAAAAATACAAAAAATTAGCCGGGCATGGTGGCGGGTGCCTGTAGTCCCAGCTACTCGGAGAGGCTGAGGCAGAAGAACGGCGTGAACCCGGGAGGCAGAGCTTACAGTGAGCCGAGATTGCGCCACTGCACTCCAGCCTGGGCGACAGAGCGAGACTCCGTCTCAAAAAAAAAAAAATAATAATAAAATAAAATAAAATACACATGTTCTAAATTTAGAAATTCTAAAATAAAATGTTACCACCTCATTAGTATTTTTCAATTTAAATTAATTTTTTTGTGCTTTTTAGCTTTTAAGTTCAGGGATACATGTTTAGGTTTGTTACATATGTGGCTTTCAAACTCTAACTTCAGGAAGTCATTACTTCCAGTCTGTTATGTTCTGGTCATTCACTCCTCTTATCACTATTACCACCCACAGAGCCCATATGAGCTATGTTGGCCCTCAACATTTCTGATGGAAGAGAATAAAGATATGGTTTTGTTGCTTTCTTTTACAAAATCAAATGTTATTTTACACTAGACCAATGGTTCCTAAGCCTAACTGTGTACCACAAAGCACATTTGGAGAGATTTTTAGTTTGTTTCGTTTGTTTGTTGTTAATTATAAATTTCCAGATTCTATTTCCAATCTAACGAAAAGGAATCTCTATATGCGGAATTCAGGGATATATATATATTTTAAGCACATCCTCTACTGTTTCTAGTGCCGCCTTGAGACCACAGAATCATTTGAGGAAACCAATGTAATTGACATTTATTACACTCCTCCACATCAGTATGAAGGGCATGAGAGCCTGGGTTATGTAGTGTTCACCACTGAATTCCCAGTATAAAACATAGTATCTGATAGGTCTTAGTCCTTTACTAAACATTAGAATGAGAAAATAAATGAGTTTATGAATTTAATGTCTGTATCACTATAATGCAAGTGGAAGGAACAGAGGACCAGAGAAGACCCCAGCCTAAGAACAAACGAAGACAACTTAGTGACAATTACCCTGTTATCAATAGAAGAATAATTCCTGAAGGATCTGTCAAGACCATTTGTAGTTGGAAATCTGATTTTAGGAGGCTATAACAGCAGCTTGTGTCCTGGAGCTTTTTATGTCATTGCTTTATTCAAGAGAGAATCATAGAAACCTACTGTGATGTCAGTAATCTAGCAAAGAGAATCATGGCTGCACTAAGTATATACTGTGAATTTAACTTAGATGTTCATGAATGAATGGTTTCTTTATACTTGTATATTAAAGATGTAGCTAATTAAACGTATGTTTTTATGTCTAAACCTAAACCTATCATACACATCATGTATGATGTCTAATTTAAACCCTAAACAGATTCTATTTCTCATGTAACACAGTAGATATTACTGTATTCTCTGATGATTCAGTGATTGCTGTACAAAATGATTTTTAAACTCACACATGTCCCCTAAACCATATCAAGCAGGGTTGATTGACTGTATACCAATCAGCATCATCTTTTTTTTTGTTGTGTTCAGAAATGGCAGCATAGGTATTAAAAGCTTATTAACATCCTTACAGGTTGGCTGCAAAACACGTGATCAGTGTCAGCTGTGGCCTGTATAGTCACAAAGGTTTTCTGTTCTTTTTAAAAACTGTACTTTCTGAAGCTTTTAAGAAATTTATATTTTGTAGTTTCTATTTTTGGGGGGCTTGGGGGCATACAAGGAAACAAAACCTCAATTCATGAGCCTGTTAAACATAGTCATGTTTATGTCTCCCTCACAGATATTTTTGTTTATGTTTCTATTTTTTATATATTCTTTTTTAACCATTCAATAGAATCAGACGGTTCAGTCTTCCTCACCAGCCCATTGTTATTATTCCATTTTTCTACAGATCTTTGTTCTCCATTAAGATACACAGATGTACCATAAGAACTCATTTCTTCCCTGTCTTTCTACTTTTGAAATTGATCTCTCCATTATTCTAAGTGGGTTTTGATAATATTCTCTTCATGCAATAATTCCAAACACATTCTTGACATATCTCCTTTGCCCTGAATACCCATAAGCATCATTACTCCAAATAGGGAGGATAGAGCTAGGAGTGGTGACATGGCCTGGATATGCTATTATGTGCCTTTAATATAAATTCAATAATTTAGAACAATAGTTTTCAGAAAAAAGTGTTGATTTTGGTTTTGACTACAGTAATACGAGCATGCAAACAAATTTGGCTATTGAATGACACAAATTATTAAATATTTTCCTGCTTTATGATTTAGTAGATTTGTATGTGTGTGTGCTTAACTTTGCCTTGTAATTTGTTAGCTAGTAATTAAATAAGAGCCAGTTTGTCAAAAACAGAAATGATGAAATTAAATTGCATTATAAATTAAAGCATACATTCCCCTCCTTTGTTTCAAGCTTCAAAAGCTTGTGTAGGCTCAAGTCCTGTGGCCTTAACTACATATTTGGATCTTTACCTGGATCTTCAAAGTCCATATGCTAGTAATTGAATTTAGCCTATTTCCATGCTCCCATTCCCAAATTATCTCCTTTCTTCTACCCATCTAAGACTATATATGTTATCCTCAAGAAATTGAAGTGAAGAGAAGATCAGACATTGTCCCTCACTATATTGTGAGTGTGTTGAGGTAGACCCTCCTTATTCAAGGACAGCCTAAACAGACACCCCAGAGTTACCAGGCTTAACTGAAATACAATTGAACAAATACTATGGTATTCTAGGTTTATACTCTTTCTTTTACAACCTGATTTAATACCATCTCATATAGAAACAAACACTGAAAATATTCTAGAGAAAACTATCCTACTGATAACGTGCACACAATTATTACTGAGCCCTATAACCGTGCCAAATAAAGTTAATTAAAAAAAATGGAAGATTACCTTATATTTTTTCTTAAGGTGCCCAGTGTCTGACAGGAAAGTTAGATGCACACATAGATATTTGCAATGAAATGTGGTAAGAGCTCTAGCACAGAGCAAGATCAAGTAACTCAGCTATGAAAGTCTGAGAACTCATATAGGCATTATTACTCTGCAATAACTAGTCTTTACTAGCATAAGAAAGGAAAGGATATTCTAGACCCAGTGGACCTGATTTTTAAAGACATAGAATTGTGAAAAAAAATGGAAAATTTTGCAAATAAGACAAGGTTCTACGGGCTGAAGTGCAGGATATATACGTTGATGATGGGAGAGGGCAAGAGAAGAGTAGTCAGAAGTGCTAACAAAGAGCAGTTAAGCTCAGTTTTTAAGGGACTTTGCTAACTACACTATCACACTTGAACTCTGTTCTGTAGGCAATTGTGAACTGTTGCAGACATTTAATCTAGAATGTATTTTTGGTATAGAAATAATTATCTGGATAGAGTGTGGAAGATAGTTCCAAAGCAGGATGAAGCCTAAGACGAGGAAAACTAGGAAGCTTGAAGTGTCCTATCACTTCAGGTAAAAGTGGGACTAGTGAAAACACAATTAATTGTAATATTATTTCTCGCTTATATTCATTTTCTGTCCTTTCCTTGTGTTTCTTTCCTTCACAGTGTTCTCTCTGCAAGTTTCTTGTTCATATGTTTGGTATTCACATACTCTGATGATTTCTGGAATCTTTTACCAGGCAAATCTGTTGATGCCAATGGATGGTTGCCATGCCCACATCTGACTGCAAAAGCCAGCTTCTCTTTGGAACAAAAGGCCAGATTTGGCTAATCACACTAATAATTTAGAAACAGCTAAATGACTTCCACCTCTTTGCAGGTGGAAAGATAAAGATATTTTCTCCAGAATGCCAAATGCTGAGTCGTGTTTCTGATGAAGTTCCCTTTACTCTTTTACATCAGTAATCTGCTAAGTCCCACAGTTTTCTCCTCTCAGTTGTCTTCAAAACCGTTGATGAAATTCCCCTTTGTTATACTGAGATTTATTCTGCAGTATAAGATATTTTTCCCCAATACAAGGACTTTGCATGGTTTTGTCTGACCAAAATGATAAAGGCACTTAACTGTTCAAGAATTTAAACAAGCACTCCCATCCCCTAAGTGTGCCTAATCCTTTTTTAGTATGTTGTTTGCCTCAGTTAACAATAATATTTTGATAGTGTTATGGACTTAAATTCTTTATGCCTGTGGTGAGTCACTGCTGAAGAAAGGTATCAATGTTCATATTGCATTCTTAGAGACCCTCCTGTCCTCTCCTTTCCTGTTCTTCCTGTATCTCTATGATTACTTTTTTCAATTATAGCTCCGTGTATGAATAAGTAGGGACTAAGTTTTATAATACATGATTACACATGGATTTGGTCCTGTGAGAATGGGTAGTTGTTAAATCCAAATGCTAACATATTTAAAGGAAAAGAGTGGTGCTCAAAACCAAGGCTGGAGAGAAAAATGCAGCTTATGCTTTTTTGGGGAGTTCATCCAGGAAACGGAGAAAGGTTGATATCATTATTGAATATCTTTATTCCTTTCCATCTGCCAAAATGTGCCAAGGGAATAATTTTTCCCTGGCTTGATATTTTGGTCCATGTGCCATGTCCCATCAGACATTTCAAGTAGACATTTAAATGGACAAGTGCAATAACTCATAATATCTGTTCTGCACACAGGTGCTTATCTGCCATTATGACTTTATACAAAACCTACTTGTGCTCTCACTCGATTTACTTTCCTTTAAAGGTGGCTCTAGCACATATAATTTTTTCTGATATTATGAGACTGTGTGTTTATTGTTATTGTTGTTTGCAAAACACATCAAAATGATCCCTAAAGAGAGGGATGATTAACTTCTTATAGAAGACAAGAGGGCATGATATCATAATAGCTAATTCTTTAATTTATTCAACAAATATTTGTTGAGTGTCTGGTATTGCTAGGCATATAGCTGTTTTCATTAATCTGACAAAATGTCACACGAAGAAAGGAATGTTGAGGGTCTCTGTTTTTCTAAAGATCCAATAAAGGGCCTGATTTTAAAAGGCATTATTTTCTTTTTTGTGTACATGTTACTTAAATAACATTAAGCAAGTGATAGACAAGCAGATTTCAGATCAGTTACAAAGAATACCTGAACAGAGATAAAAAAGAGCTGTCCAAAAAAAAAAAACTGATGGACTTCCTAGTGATGTGTGCCTGTCATCAATTGACATACTCATACAGGAGCAATTTTTGAAGAGTGTGATGGATTTACTTCCATATTAGGTGGGAGGCTAGACTACATGATGACTCCCAACTATTAGATTCTTTCATTCTATTTATGTCTGTAACAATCTGTGTAGGCAGCCCTTTGTGTCATCTCATACGTGTGTCTTGGCACAAGCCATAGCACTTATTTTTATTTTCCTCCCAGATAGAGAAATAAACAGTTTACAGAACATTTGGTTAAAGAATTACAGGAGAGTAGTTTATATCAGCTGAACATAAAATTTCACTTTAAAATCCCCATAGGATACATTTCTTCTACCCCAAATGTCTTTTGTTTAACTCTAGTTGCTGGGTTTTCTTTTACTAGCTCCTTCTTTAAGTGGCTGGTACTCCTGATCTTACTTCTTTTCTTCCAAAGACCCAGTACTAGCTCTTGGATCTTCCAAAATGTCTGTCTGTTTTTCTCTTTGTTTCTTATGCAAAATTGTTTAAAGACATAAAGTTCTTTCAATACTCAATTTCCACACCTATTAATTATTACAAGGAAATATAGATCTCTCAGTTCTTTCAATCCTCAATTTCCACACCTATTAATTATTACAAGGAAATGTAGATCTCTCAGTCACCAGGATTCATCCTTGGAAAACGGAGACACATTTAAGAAAAGTAAAATATGTGTTTCTCCTGCCATATATAAATCATCTTGCACAGTGTATAGCACATTGTAACCACTACATAAATAGCTACTGCTGTTATTTATTTTATTTATGTATTCATTCAAAAATACTTAGTTTGTGATTACTATGTGTTTAGCACTGTTTTAAACACTGAGGCCACGTCTATGAGCAATTCTACATTCTAGTAAAAGGAAACACTTAGAAAACATGATACAATATAATATCAAGTAAATAGGTAATACATATGAAGAAACAACACAGCATGATAAGGGTAAAGGTAGAGACGGAGTTAGCTACTTAGAACAATGTTATTAGGAAAAACTTGTTTGAGAAGGCAATTTGAGAGATGAAGTGAGCAAGTGACAGACAGGTAACCCATGTGGAATATCTACAAGGGGAATATCCAGCAAACACTCTGATTCAAAACTGCTGTTTATTTGGAGTATTAACAATTGAAATAACTCATTTTATGCAAAATAAAAAAGCATCTTCAAAATAGCTTGTCTAATTTTGGATATATGTCTGTGTGTGTGTGTGTGTGTATAATTTAAAAACAGGCAAAACTGAATCAAGTTTAAATGATAAATATACATGTATATACACACATATATACATATATATGTATACATGTACACACACACATATATACATATATATGTATACATGCACACAAATGTATATATTTAACAAATTTTTTAAATAATCTTTGAAAAGATAATCACGTAGTCAGTGCTCCAAACGCACAACATTTGTGAAGTATTCATGGCAACTCATGGAATAGTCTGAAAACTATTCCTTATGTAAAATGTTTGAATGTCAGAAATAAGTATGAGGTTAGGGATATGTTCTACTCAACGCACTTAATATTGCTTCTTTGAGCCCAGCCCAATATGTACTTTACTTCAGGAACGCTAAAACTCTTTATCATGTCAAGAACCACTCTGTGGAAAAAGGAAAAATTGTACGTATCAATTGTTGTATATGTAACCAAAAGTCCTGTCCCTAAATAATGGTTTGTACTGATTTTGGCTATTCTTCATTGGCATGTGTGCTGGTAAACCCCTATTTTCTCAGATAGGCAACCTCTATATAGCTGCCTCAAGTATTTTAAGGGTAGAAAAATAACAGAATTGAAGATTTAGTATTTGAAAGAGAACTTGTTCTAATTAAATATACTAGGTCTTCCAAAAATGAAAACCTTCTTCACATTAACTTAAAATAAAGCCATCCAGCTTTTCCTTGTTGGCTGGGTCCCCATGTTGGATCCTTGATTAATTGCTAACACTAAAATTGAGTGAATGGGAAAGCAATTAAAATGCAGACTCTGCAAACCTGTGCTCATCTGTGAGGGCTTGAGGCAATGGACTGCAGTTGATGGGTAACAGTTTGTAAACAAGAGTTATCACATTTGACAAAAATACAGGGTGTTTCATTAAATTAAAATTTCAGATAAACAGTAAATGAGTTTTTAGTATAAGCATGGCCCCCATATTGTGTAAGGCATTCTTATTATTAAAAAGTAGCATTTTTAAAATCTGAAATTCAAATTTAACTGGGCATTCTGTATTTTATTTGGAAATCCTATTCACAGCCATTGATATTTGACATGCAGAGTTGAGCAAAGTTGGGCAGCAAAGTGAAGTTCTGAAGAACTGGGGTCAAAGAAGCTTAAGTTTAGAGATCTGGAATCTATACAAACTATGTAAGGGAATGGCAATGGCATGTTCACTGTGTGCCAAGAATTTTTCTGATTGCTTTATGTGCGTTATCTCATTTAGTCCTCATAAAAATCCGTCCACTAAGGTAATGTTATGAGGAAGGAGATTTAGTCAGTAAAGATTGCAGAGCTAATGAATGGCAGAGAAGGAATTTGAACCCAGGGAATCTGTCTACAGAGTCCATGTCCTTCAACCTGTAGCCAGTGTCTCCTATTTTGGTTCAACTTTATAACAAGGCTGATTTTACAGATTCATTGAAAGGTTCCAAATTCCAGTCTTTTGGATATGTTGAAGAAATAATATGGCCTTAAAGTCGGGACATGCTTGGGGGTTTCTAATGAGACTATTTACAACTCTTCTGAAACAATCTTTGCACCTGGATTTTGTAAAAATAGAGTTGACATATTCTACCAAGTGGGTTCCATGTTTTGAGGCAGTATGGTACACTGACAAATTACTGGTGCCATTTAACACTCTACATTTTTAAAAATAGAATAACTAGCACTCATTTGTCAGACATTTTCTTAGCACCTATTTTGTGCAAAATCACTGTACTAAAGGCTATAAGAGGATAGGAAATTAAATAAGTGGTAGCCCTTCTTCTCAGAGAATTTACAATTTAACTGGAGAGACAGACAAGTAAACAACTAAATCTTCAAATACCAGGCAATGTAAAATAACACCTTTAACAGATGTACAAGGAGAGTGCATTGGGGAAACAGAGGGGAGTACATTCTCTTTGAGAGAGAAAGGCAAAAGACTAAAGGATGAAGTGTAGAGACAGGAGGCAAATAAAATGACAAAATTAAAATAAAATTTAAAAACACTAAAAAAAACCAAGCATCTCTATGGTTATTTTGCTATGGAGAAATTAGTAATTTAAACATGCAAAAAGTTGGTAATCATACAGTAACCCTGGTTTAGGAGTAACATAATCCTCTTACCACATTTTGAATCAAATTTTTTTTTTCTGATGTCACCTTATACAAACTTTGTAATTAAATTTCTTTATATTTTTAGGACTAATAAACTTGGATTTTATTAATAATTTTAAAGTTGTGTGGTCACAGCAAACAGGTAGAAGATATATGACTGAATAATGCATGCTATAAAAACAATTGACAAATAAATGATACAGAGAGTCTGAATTGTATATGTTAAAATAAAGCTGCAATTTTATCTATGTTAACCTAAAAATAAGATCATTCTAGATTTGAAACATAGTATACATTAATAAATTAAATGATGAATTTTTTATATTTTTTCTATTACATCATAATTTGTGTTACGTAGTTATAACACATTATTGAACTTTGCTATTTAATGACAATAGCTTTTCATTTGAAAAGCTAGATATGCTTAGGAAATTATGTCTTCCCAGATTTTGCTTCTTTCCATTGTGAGAAACTTTCTTTACCATGTATGCTAAGAAAATATTGATCTATTATTCTCAACTCAGAGAATCCTTCTTGTTTTACATACTAGGAACTTTGCAACCACAGCATAGCCAAAGTGACAGCCATTATAATTTCTGAAAGTCTCTGAAATATAAGCCATGGAAACAAATTGGAAATATTATAGATGATTGTGTAACCTGTCTGTGCCCTAATTTTCTCCCTGAAAAAATGAGAACAATAAGCTGGTCTATTTCCTAAGGTAGATTTGGAAATTAAATGAAATAATATACATGAAGTATATACTACAGTACTTAACACAGAATAAAAAAGCACAACTAAATTATTACCTGCCAGAATATAAACTCCATGTCGATAGGGCTTTTTGTTTTCACTACTATAGCCCCCACTCCCAACCACCACCACCCTCCTAAAAAAAAACATGAACGCATAACAGCTGGTCAATAAATAGCTTTGTAATGAGTAGATTTAAGTTGTAGCAGTGTTAGAAATACTCTCCATTTACCTTCATGGATAAGTGTTTTATAAAAGATAATTATCTCTCAGAATTGTGGCCTCTTCATAAATCTGCCTGTGTTAATATTTTATAGCTCATTCAGTAAACATCTGTATACCAAATATTTGATCTATTACAATAGAAAAGAGGGCTGAGACCCTCAAATCTCCTTAAGCTGATAAGCAACTTCGGGAAAGTCTCAGGATACAAAATCAATGTGCAAAAATCACAAGCATTCCTATACAGCATTAGCAGAGCACCAAATCATGAGTGAACTCCCATCCACAATTGCTACAAAGAGAATAAAATACCTAGGAATCCAACTTACAAGGGATGTGAAGGACCTCTTCAAGGAGAACTACAAACCACTGCTCAAAGAAATAAAAGAGGACACAAACAAATGGAAGAATATTCCATGCTCATGGACAGGAAGAATCAGTATCATGACAATGGCCATATTGCCCAAAGTAATTTACAGATTCAATGCCATCCCCATCAAACTACCAATGACTTTCTTCACAGAATTGGAAAAAACTACGTTAAAGTTCATATGGAACTAAAAAAGAGCCCACATTTCCAAGACAATCTTAAGCAAAAAGAACAAAGCTGGAGGCATCACGCTACCTGACTTCAAAGTATACTACAAGGCCACAGTAACCAAAACAGCATGGTACTGGTACCAAAACAGATATATAGACCAATGGAACAGAACAGAGGCCTCAGAAATAGTGCCATACATTTACAACCATCTGATCTTTGACAAACCTGATGAAAACAAGAAAGGGAGAAAGGATTCCCTATTTAATAAATGGTGCTGGGAAAACTGGCTAGCCATATGTAGAAAGCTGAAACTGGATCCCTTCCTTACACCTTATACAAAAATTAATTCAAGATGGATTAAAAACTTAAATGTTAGACCTAAAACCATAAAAACTCTGGAAGAAAAGCTAGACAATACCATTCAGGACATAGGCATGGACAAAGACTTCATGACTAAAACACCAAAAGTAATGGCAACAAAAGCCAAAAGAGACAAATGGGATACAATTAAACTAAAGAGCTTCTGCACGGTAAAAGAAACTACCATCAGAGTGAACAAGCAACCTACAGAATGGGAGAAAATTTTTGCAATCTACTCACCTGACAAAGGGCTAATATCCAGAGTCTACAAAGAACTCAAATTTACAAGAAAAAAAAACCCATTAAAAAGTGGACAAAGGATAAGAACAGACACTTCTCAAGAGAAGACATCTATGCAGCCAACAGACACATGGAAAAATGCTCACCATCACTCATCATCAGAGAAATGCAAATCAAAACCACAATGAGATACCATCTCACACCAGTTAGAATGGCAATCATTAAAAAGTCAGGAAACAACAGATGCTAGAGAGGATGTGGAGAAATAGGAATGCTGTTGGTGGGAGTGTAAATTGGTTCAACCATTGTGGAAGACAGTGTGGCAATTCCTCAAGGAACTAGAACTAGAATTACCATTTGACCCAGCAATCTTATTACTGTGTATATACCCAAAGGATTATAAATCATGCTACTATAAAGACACATGCACACGTATGTTTATTGCGGCACTATTCCCAATAGCAAAGACTTGGAACCAACCTAAATGTCTTTCAATGATAGACTGGATTAACAGAATGTGGCACATATACACCATGGAATCCTATGCAGCCAGAAAAAGGATGAGTTCATGTCCTTTGCAGGGACATGGATGAAGCTGGAAACCATCATTCTCAGCAAACTATCACAAGGACAGAAAACCAAACACCGCATGTTCTCACTCATAGGTGGGAACTGAACAATGAGATCACTTGGACACAGGATGGGGAACATCACACACCGGGGCATGTCAGGGGGTGGAGGGCTGGGGGAGGAAGAGCATTAGGAGAAATACCTAATGTAATGATGAGTTGATGGGTGCAGCAAACCAACATGGCACATGTATACCTATGTATCAAACCTGCATGTTGTACACATGTACCCTAGAACTTAAAGTATAATAAAAAATAAACAAAAAGAAAGAAAAGAGGGCTGAGATAAGATTAAGTCTCCAGCATTATAGATGGTGAGTCATTCACTCAGTTATCTATTCATTAATTCATTCAACTGATCATATATTAAGTGTTGGGCCTTAGAAAGATGTTACAGAAATAAAGGTGAATAAAAAGGCACTACTACTCTAGGGGAGCTTTAAGCTTGCATGTTTAGCCAGAAGTAAAAACGTAGTTGCAATATGTGCTGTAACAGCTACCTATAATGGTAGAGATGCTGAACAAGGGATAGAGGGACCAGGGTTGCTTGGAAGCACTCATCTGGGTTCTCATAAAATCAACAAATGATTGAAGGCAGGAAGGGCATGGGCACCACACTTAATTGAAGGAACACCTTTGGGAATATCATGTTCTAAAAGAGATATATTTTTCTCAAAACGGTCTTCAGTTGGTGAAATATCATAGCCTCTCACCTATCATTCTCTGCAATCTGTTATTTCACTTTGAAGCTCTTTCTACACTCTGATGAAGAAATCTGAGTAAGTCATTCATGTCGGTGCATTGGATAACTTAGAATGCTTTGGAGGTTACCTATTTCAGTTGTATTAGTGCTTTACATTCAGAAAAAAATGATCAAAGATAGAAGGAAGGCGATATCTCTTGGACAGGGATTTGTAGAAAGGCTTTACCTGAAGCCTGAATCCATAACCTCATTGGATATTGGAACCAAGACCAATTTTTCTTTAGCTCATCAGTTGCTTTCCAGAAATAGAGATGAAGATAAATCAAGTGTCTGGGGCTCAAATATATGATTCATTTGCAAATGGTAGTATTTTGTAAATGAGACCTCAGTTTAAATTTTCTGGGGATGTATTTTGCTCTCTATGTGCTAAGAAATTTTTGTCTAACACCCTTCAAGCCTAGTTTCCCTGCTTTGACACTACTGAACCATGATAAAGATAATTCCATACTATGTCCATCAATTCAAGTGTAATATATGTGACATTTTCAGCCAAACAATGACAATATTTTCTCATTTTCTATTTGAGAACATAATAGCTTTGTTGGTGTCCTGAGTGCAAAATAAAGTTGAAATATTTTACTTACACCATGAGTTCTAGCTTCTCTGAAACCATACTGTTTAGCTCATCAGGGAAAACATAATCTCACAACGGTCCAAATTGTCCTGAAACATAATAGCAGAGAAGTTTTCAAATGGTGAGCAAAGACTTGTGGCAAAATGAAACAAGCAACATTTTTAAAACAAATATGTATATAAACATAAATTTTAATTCTAAAAGCATAATATTAAGAAACTCCAATCTGATTTTTCAGATACACTTTGGACTCCATATTTTTAATCGTTCAATAAATCTTGGTAGAATATAGTGCCAAAAGCCATTATTCATGTGTTTTTGCCTTGTGGAAATTTCAAACTGTTAAGTTGAAGGTTTGGTAAATAAAAGTTAAATCACACATACTGGAATTTGGCCCATACTTGAATGAAGCTCAAATTTTAACAACAGTACTCAGGATGCAAGAAGATAGTAAAACTTATTTAGTTGAAATCTTGCAAAGAACCTCATAAATGTCATGTGCTGGAAATATATACCAAACAATTAGCGTATACTATGTCTAGGGTAATGGTTGATAATAGCACCATGGCTTCTGCCTTGTTTTGTAACATAAATACAAGGTATGATGGCTCTGGAAAGAATATTTAAGATGGCACATTTGTCTCAATGGCCAGGAGGTAATAATATATTAAAAAGCAGCCCAAGACCCCATGAATTTTGGTTGATTACAAATTCAGTTATTTTACGATCACAGGTGCTGTCCTTGGCCTCCGCTCCAACATAATGAATCACCAGAAAATTCAAATGAGAACTGCCAATACCATTAAGAAACATTTGACATAATTCAAACACCTTTTATTTTATCTCTAAATCCCTGCTTCTGAAATAGAAACTTCTTTTTTCACATTTATCTTTTTCATATTATAAATAATTTTTCTTTCTTCCATCAGGCAGGACTTTAAGCACGTCAAATTATTTTTTCTCTATTATAACCAAGTTTTACTTTACAACACTGTGCCCTTTTGACATAATAAATAAATGGCACCACCAAAATCTTGCTTGCCTTGTGAAAGGTCACATTGGCAATTAGTTCCAGGGTCCGAAGTTGAACATAGGTTATCCAAATAATACTCTTGAGAAAATCACACTCATCTTTATATTATAAAATAACAGAGAACAGAACTTGTGGGCTGGTATCAGGAATGGAAAGCAAAGGTAAAAGAAAGAGCAGCACACAGTGATTATTTATGTTCTAATGAGCCATTTAACTTTCATAACATTTATCAACAGGGGCTATTTGAAGGCACAGATATGTACAGCATAAAAACAGACATTTGGTACATCTTTGATTTTAAAATTTAATGGGGAGGTTATTAGAAATAAAAACAAGTACAAAAAGTCTCCTTACGAGGGTGGTAATGAATAAATAAACAAAAAGTTTTAGAAACACCATTATAGAACATGTTCTAGGTCTGGATCAGAAAAATAAACACATATATTAGCTCCCACATATGAGTGAGAACATAAGATGTTTGGTTTCCCATTCCTGAGATACCTCACTTAAAATAATAGTCTCCAGTTCCACCCAGGTTGCTGTGGATGCCATTATTTCATTTCTTTTTATGGCTGAGTAGTATACCATTATATATATATAATTTTGTTCATCCACTCATTGATTGATTGGCTTTTTTTTTTGCAATTGTAAATCATGCTGCTATAAACATGCATGTGCAAGTATCTTTTTCATATAATGACATCTTTTCCTCTAGGTAGATACCTAGTAGTGGGATTGCTGGATCAAATGGTAGATCTACTTTTAGTTGTTTAAGGAATCTCCACACTGTTTTTCATAGTGGTTGTACTAGTTTACATTCTCATCAACAGTGTAAAAGTGTTCCCTTTACACTGCATCCATGCCAACGTTTCTTATTTTTAAATTTTTTAAATTATGGCCATTCTTGCAGGAGTGAGGTGATATCACATTGTGGTTTTGATATTCTTTTCCCTGATCATTGGTGATGTTGAGCATTTTTTCAAATGTTTGCTGGCTGTTTGTATATTTCCTTTTGAGAATTGCCTATTCATATCCTTAGCCCACTTTTTGATAGGATTGTTTGTTTTTTCTTGTTGATTTGAGTTCTTTGCAGATTCTGGATATTAGTGTTTTGTCAGATGTGTAGACTGTGAATATCTTCTCCCACTCTGTGGGTTATCTGTTAACTCTGCTATTTCTTTTGTTATGAAGAAGTTTTTTAATTTAATTAAGTCCCATCTATTTATCTTTGTTTTTTGTTGCATTTGTTTTGGGGTTCTTTATCATGAAGTCTTTGCCTAAGCCAATGTCTATAAGGGTTTTTTTGATGTTATTTTCTAGACTTTTTATGATTTCAGGTCTTAGATTTAAGTTTTTGATCAATGTTAAGTTGATTTTTGTATAAGGTAAGAGATGAGGATCCAACTTCACTCTTCTACATGTGGCTTGCCAATTAATCCCAGCATCATTTGTTGAATACGGTGTCCTTTCCCCACCTTATGTTTTTGTTTGCTTTGTTGAAGATCAGTTGGCTGTAAGCATTCGGCTTAATTTCTGGGTTCTCTATTCTGTATGATTATTTTTTATGCTAGTATCATATTGTTTTCGTGACTATGGCCTTACAGTGTCGTTTGATATCAGGTAATGTGATGCCTCCAAATTTGTTCTTTTCGCTTAATCTTGCTTTAGCAATGCAGGTTCTTTTTTAATTCCATATGAATTTTAGGATTTTTTTTTCTAGTTCTGTGAAGAATTATAGTGGTATTTTGATGGGAATTGCATCAAATTTGTAGAGTGCTTTTGGCAGTATGTTCATTTTTACAATATTTATTCTACCCATACATGAGCATGGGATATGCTTTCATTTGTTTGTGTCATCTATGATTTCTTTCAGCAGTGTTTGGTAGTTTTCATTGTAGAGGTCTTTTACCTCCTTGGTTAGGTATATTCCTAAGTATTTTGGTTTTTTTTTGTTTGTTTTTGCAATTCTTGTAAAAAGGGTTGATTTATTGATTTGATTCTCAGCTTGGTCATTGTTGGTATATAGCAAAGCTACTGATTTGTGTACATTAACTTTGTATCCTGAAACTTTGCTGAATTCATTTACCAGTTCTAGGAGATTTTCAGATGAATCTTTAGGGTTCTCTAGGTATATGATCATATTATCAACAAACAGCAAAAGTTTGACTTCCTCTTTACCGATTTGGATGCCCTTTATTTTTTTTTCTCTTGTCTGATTGCTTTGGCTAGGACTTCCAGTACTATGTTAAATAGAAATGGTGACATTGGGTATTCTTGTCTTGTTCCAGTTCTCAGGGGGGATGCTTTAAACTTTTCCCAGTTCAGTATAATGCTGGCTGTGGATTTGTCATAGATGGCTTTTATTATTTTAGGGTATGTCCGTTCTATGCTGTTTTTGCTGAGGGTTTTAATCATAAAGTGATACTGAATTTTGCCAAATGATTTTTCTACGTCTATTGAAATAATCATGGGATTTTTGTTTTTAATTCTGTTTATGTGGTATATTACCTTTATTGACTTATGTATGTTGAAACATCCCTGCATCCCTTCCCACTTAATCATGGTGAATTATCTCTTTGATATGCTGTTGGATTCAGTTCATTAGTATTTTGTTAAGGATATTCACATGTATGTTCATCAGTGATATTGGTCTCTAGTTTTCTTTTTTTGTTATGTCCTTCCCTGGTTTTGGGAACAGGGTAATACTGGCTCATAGAATGATTTAGGAAGAATGCCCTCTTGGTCTATCTTTTGGAATAGTGTCAATAGCATTAATACAAATTCTTCTTTGAATATGTGATTGAATTCAGCTGTGAATCCATTGGATCCTGGACCTTTCTTGGTGACAATTTTTTTTTATCATTTTAATCTCACTGCTTGTTATTGGTCTGCTCAGAGATTCTATATCTTCTGGTTTAATCTAGAAGGATTGTATATTTCCAAGAATTTATCCATTTTCTCTAGATTTTCCAGTTTATGTGCATAAAGGTATTCATAAGCAGCCTTTCATAATCTTTTATATTTCTGTGGTATCAGTTGTAATATCTCCTGTTTCATTTCTAATTGAGTTTATTTGGATCTTCTCTCTTCTTAGTTAATCTCACTAATTGTCTATAAATTTTATTTATATTTTCAAAGAACTGGGTTTTTTCTTCATTTATTTGTTGTTTTTTTTGTTTCAATTTCCTTTAGTTCTGCTCTGATCTTCGTTATTTCTTTTCTTCTGTTGGGTGTGAATTTGGATTGCTCGTTTCTCCAGTTACATGAGGTGTGACCTTAGACTGTCTATTTGTGCTCTTTCAGACTTTGTGATATAGGCATTTAAGACAATGAACTTGCCTCTTAGCACCACCCTTGCTGTATTCCAGAGGATTGATAGATTGTGTCACTATTATCAATCAGTTCAAATAATTTTTAAATTTTCATCTTGATTTCATTGTTGATCCAATTATCATTCAGAAGCAGATCCTTTAATTTCCATGCATTTGCATGGTTTTAAAGGTTCCTTTTGGAATTGGTTTCCAATTTTATTACACTGTGGTCTGAGAGAGTAAATGATACAATTTTGATTTTTTAAAATTTAATGAGACTTGTTTTTGGGCCTATCATATGGTCTGTCTTGGAGAATGTTCCATGTACTAATGAATAGAATGTGTATTCTGCAGTTGTTAGGTAGAATATTCTGTAAGTATCTGTTAAGTCCATTTGGTGTATAGTTTAAATACACTGTTTCTTTGTTGACTTTCTGTCTTGATGACCTGTCTAGTGCTGTCAGTGGAGTATTAAAGTCCCCGACTATTATTGTGCTGCCATCTATCTCATTTCTTAGGCCTAGTACTAATTGTTCTATAAATTTGGGAGCTCCAGTATTAGGTGCATATATATTTCGAAGTGTGATATTTTCCTGTTGGACTAATCATTTTAACATTATATAGTGTCCCTCTTTGTCTTTTTTTTAACTATTATTGCTTTGAAGTTTGTTTTGTCTGATATAAGAATAGCTACTCCTGCTCATGTTTGGTGTCCATTTGCAAGAAATATATTTTTCCAAACCCTTTACCTTAAGTGTATATGAGTCCTTACGTATTATGTGAGTCTCCTGAAGACAGCAGAAACTTGGTTGCTGAATTTTTATCCATTCTGCCATTCTGTATCTTTTACCTGAAGCATTTAGGCCATTTACATTCAATGTTAGTATTGAGATATGAGGTACTGTTCTATTCATTGTGCCATCTGTTGCCTGAATACCTTGGGTTCTGTTGTTGTTGTTGTGTTTGTTTGTTTGTTTGTTTTGAGACAGAGTCTCACTCTGTCACCCAGGCTGGAGTGCAGTGGTGTGATTTCAGCTCACTGTAACCTCTGCCTCCTGGGTTCAAGCGATTCTCCAGCCTCAGCCTCCTGAGTAGCTGGTATTACAGGCACACGCCACCACACCTGGCTACTTTTGTATTTTTAGTAGAGATGGGGTTTCACCATGTTCGCCAGGCTGGTCTCAAACTCCTGACCTCGTGATCCACCTGCCTCAGCCTCCCAAAGTGCTGGGATTACAGGCGTGAGCCACCACACCCAGCCGTTTTCTCTTTTTTTTTTTTAATTGTGTTATTGTTATATAGGTCCTGTGAGATTTATGTTTAAGGAGTTTCTATTTTGGCGCATTTCAATTATTTGTTTCAAGATTTAGAGCTCCTTTTAGCAGTTCTTGTACTGCTGGCTTGGTAGTGGCAAATTCTCTCAGCATTTGCTTGTCTGGAAATGACTGTATCTTTCCTTCATTTATGAAGCGTAGTTTTGCTGCATACAAAATTCTTGGCCGATAATTGGTTTGCTTAAAAAGAATAAAGATAGGACCCTCATACTTTCTGGTTCCTAGGGTTTCTGCTGAGACATCCACTGTCAATCTGATAGGTTTTTCCTTATAGGTTACTTGATAATTTTGCCTCACAGCTCTTAAGATTCTTTCCTTCATCATGACTTTAGATAACATGATGAGTATGTGCCTAGGCAATGATCTTTTTGTGATAAATTTCCCAGGTGTTCTTTGAGCCTCTTATATTTGGATGTCTCGATCTCTAGCAAGACCAGGGAAGTTTTCCTCAATTAAGTCCTTCAAATATATTTACCCAACTTTCAGATTTCTCTTCTTCTTCAGGAACACCAATTTTTCTTAGGTTTGTACATTTAACATAGTCCCAAACTTCCTGGAGGTTTTATTTTTTAAAATTCTTTTTTTTTTAATCTTTGATGGATTGGTTTAATTCAAAAGCCTTGTCTTCGAGCTCTGAAGTTCTTTCTTCTGCTTGTCCGATTCTATTGCTGAGACTTTACGAGGCATTTTGCATTTCTCTAAGTGTGTCCTTGATTTCCAGAAGTTGTAATTGTTATTTTTGCTATCTATTTCACTGAATAATTTTCCTTTCATAACCTATATCATGTTTTTTATTTCTTTAAGTTCAACTTCACCTTTCTCTGGTGCCTCCTTAATTAGCTTAATAATCAACCTTCTGAATTCTTTTTCTTCCAATGTAGAGATTTCATCTTGGTTTTGATCCATTGCTGATGAGCTGGTATAATCTTTTGGAGATGTTAAAGGACCTTGTTTTGTCATATTACCAGAACTGTTTTTCTAGTTCCTTCTCATTTGGGTAGACTATGTCAGAGGGAAGATCTGGGATTCAAAGGCTGCAGTTCAGATTCTTTCGTCCCATGGGGTGCTTCCCTGATGTGGTTTCCCTAGGAATGGGTTTTCCTGAGAGCTGAACTGTAGTTACTGTTTTCGCCCTTCTGGATCTAGCCACCCAGTGGAGGTACCAGGCTCTGGGCTGGTACTGGGGAGTTTCTGCAAAGAGTCCTGTGATATGATACATCTTCAGGTCTTGCAGCTGTGGATACCAGCACCTGCTGTGGTTGAGGTAGCAGAGGAGTGAATTAGACTCTGTGAGGGTCCTTGGTTTAGTGTGCTGGTTTTGTGTTGGTTGGCCTCCAGCCAGAAGGTGGTGTATTCAAGAGTGCATCAGCTGTGGTCTTATAGGAAGGATGCAAACTTGTTCTAGGGACACTTGGTTAAGTATCAGGTTTCTCACATGGTGGGCAGGGCCATAGAGCTCCCAAAAGATTATGACCTTTGTCTTCAGCTTCCAGAGCGGGCACAGAATGAGGACAAGGATAGGCATGTCTGAGCTTAGCCTCTCCTTGGGTGGGGCTTCCCAGGCAAAGGCAGTTATGTTCCCAGGGGGATTATGGTTGCCTCTGCTGAGACAGACAGGTCACCAGGGAAGTGAGGGAAAGCCAGCAGTCACAGGCTTCACCCCTCTCCCACCCAGCCTGGAGTCCTAAAAGCTGGTCTCACTCCCACTCTTCCCTCTTCAAACAGCACTAAGTTGATTTCCAGGCAGCCGGTGACCAAGGCTGAGAATTTGCCCTAGACCAGGGGGGTCCCCATTGAGAGAGGAAGCCTACTCACAGTTTTTCGGCATCTCGGAGAGCTTGCAGCATGGATCCAGTTCCTTCAAAAGGTCTGTGGATTCTCTTGGCTTTCCTGGTATGTTCCTACCGTAGTTCTTGGAGCAAAAGTTCACGATATGAGGCTCCATACACTGCTCTGTCCATCCGAGTGGGAGCCGCAAACTATTCCTGCTTCCTATCCATCATATTAATCCATTTCTTTCTTGAACCTTTTATTTATCACTTTATTCTCCAGAGAATAATGTCAATTCTTTCACTGTTATGTCAATTTATTTTGCTTATCTGGATTCCAACTAGCTTGTATGATGGATTATTATATTATTCGTTTATTACCACATCAAATATAAATTCATGTGCTGTGTAATCATAATGAAAATCTTTATAATTTTCCATGTTGTCGCATTAAATGGAAGGCTTTCAAATTGGTGCCACTATGCTGGTAAGGCCAGTGCTCTCTCTCAAAAGCAACAATGGAAATGGTTTTACATGTCCAGCCTTCCTATTAGCTTTAAGTGAATCCACTCCAAAATTGTCTGTACTTGAGCACTCTTACTCAATTCCAGATATCTCCAAGAAATCTCATTTATCTTCATTTCTACTGATAATAGACACAGATTTTTGGAAAAAATCAGAATGAATTGTGCATGCAGAAGAGCTCTTCAAAAACACCTGGATATATCTGTCCAAGGAATATCTTTTGAAATAGCTATTGGAAACTAAAAGCCATCAATGGAGCTTTTTCTCTCTTCTCAAACTTAAAACTTTTAAATAGAAGCTATTCATCAAAAGTTGCCCACATGATGGATCATCAGTGGAAGTTTACTTACCAGGTTGAGTCTTTTCTATCACAGAACACATGCCGAAACTGCAGTGAGTTACAATTCCCCCTAACAAGCATGATTGAGTGGGAACACCGTATTTAAATATTAGCCCAAGTCAAGTATTATTAGGTGGAAATCTACGATAGATGACTCACTATTTGTGGGAAATCTTTATTGCCACACTCCACTGGTTTGAAATTTTTGATTATTCAAACTTACATTTACCTAGGTATTTATTTTCAATATCTAATGAGCAATTCATGGAATAAATTAGGTGGCAACAGCTCAGTGGGTGATTTTTAAAACCTCCTAAGAAAGTTTGACTTGCTAGAGTTTTAGCATATTGAATCATGGAAAGAACCAGAAGGGCATTTTTTGAATACTAATCCAGTTAACATTTATATATTTAAGCTGTATATATGTTTATTGACTATCTATTCTAGCAGACACTGCTAGGTATTGAGAATAAATGAGACAGGGAATAACACCTGTTTAGGAATACCTCATAGTTTGGTAGAAAAAAATGAACATCTATAGCATGTAAAGCACTGTAATAAAATATGAAAAATGTTACATGAAACTGCAAAGAACTAGAAATACCATTTGACCCAGCCATCCCATTACTGGGTATATACCCAAAGGACTATAAATCATGCTGCTATAAAGACACATGCACACGTATGTTTGTTACGGCACTATTCACAATAGCAAAGACTTGGAACCAACCCAAATGTCCAACAATGATAGACTGGATTAAGAAAATGTGGCACATATACACCATGGAATACTATGCAGCCATAAAAAATGATGAGTTCATGTCCTGTGTAGGGACATGGATGAAACTGGAAATCATCATTCTCAGTAAACTATCACAAGGACGAAAAACCAAACACTGCATGTTCTCACTCATAGGTGGGAATTGAACAGTGAGAACTCATGGACACAGGAAGAGGAACATCACACTCTGGGGACTGTTGGTGTGGGGGGAGGGGGGAGGGACAGCATTAGGAGAGATACCTAATGCTAAATGACGAGTTAATGGGTGCAGCAAACCAACATGGCACATGGATACACATGTAACAAACCTGCACACTGTGCACATGTACCCTAAAACCTAAAGTATAATAATAAAATAAAAAAAAAGAAAACTAACACAGAAACAAAAGAACAAAAAAAAAAAAAAAGAAGAAAGAATCTAAATATGCCCAGAAGAAAAAAATAGACCTTCACAGGGAAATGGTATTTTATTCTTTCATTCATTCAGCAGATAATTAATTTGTACCCATTAAGCACTAAGCAGGAGTGCTAAGCAATGGCCTTTGCTTATTTGCCCTGAGGCAGCAGAACTTGACTTAAGCCTCACGGCCATCTATTCTATAACTACCATGAATCCAATAAATAAAAACAGTCTATAGAAATCATGCCTTGTAATTGAGTTCCCATTATGATTTTTTAAATTAGATTAAACAGACCTAACAACCAACTATGTGACAGTCACACAAGATGTTTTATATGAAATGTGCAATTTAATCTTCAATATTAATCACAGTTTGAAAGATAATCAAATTTTATAAACATTTACTTATTGAGCAGTTCCCCAAGAGCAGACATTGTAGTGGATGCTGGCGTCCCAAGACTAAGATGACATGAATTTTATCTTCATGTAACCCTTGGTCCAGTGAGAAACACACATGTGTATATAATTCCGATACACTATATTAAGTGCTAAGATAAAAATATGGCAAATGTTACTGTGGAAGCATTCCAATATGTGGGCTATCAGAAGGTCTTCTTGAGGGGTACTTGCTTGAATGAGACTTGAAATGTAGGTGAGTAGGGGTTAGTTAAATGCAGATACAGAGGAAGGACATTCCAGAAGAGAGGTCAGGCTGAGATTATGCATAGAGGTATGATAATGAGAGCTAAGATAGGTGTCAGTATCTCCAATACAAAGATGAAGGCACTGAGGCTCAGTGAAGTTAAAGAACACCTCCCAATACTCCTCCCAGGATTATTCCATTACTAAGTGGTAGAGTCAGGAATAAAACCCAAACCAGTGTGTCTGCAAAGTTCCTATTCTTTCCATCACTTTAAGCTACTTCTTCAACAGAATTGAACATTTAATCCTGGAGACTTGGAAGTCTAAGCACTCTAGGGGGAGGAATTAAATTGACTATAATCGCCAAGAAGAAAGGCGTAAGACAGTTAAAGGAAATTTAACAACAAAAAGACAAAGAGCAAGTAACAGAAAGTAAACAAAGAAGCAGGAGTGAGAATCCGAGTTATAACATAAATAGTTGTTATTAAAACCTCTTAAGTGCTGTTATTGAGAGAGCTTGAGTAGATCCAAATTCAGCCTCCTCTAATTTTCACATTGTTTATCTCAATCATTGCAACTTTTGTGTTTCGATAATGTGAAGTCCAATGGAAGCCCTGACTCTTTGATTTACAATTCTTCTTCTTTTTTTTTTTTTTTACTGATATATGTCACACATGCAAATGCCTCCACACTAAGTTTCCTGACACTTGTTCATTGATACAAACATGTTTTATAAAATAATGACTGAATTGGTGGTCTTGAAAGACAGAAGTTCTTCCTGAGCATTAATGGAACCAATCATTATTAACACTGGGACTTTCCGTCACTTTTTTCATACCTATTTGTCATTATGTAAAGTCAGACAAAACAGAGCCAAACCAAAATGCACACCATCATGTTTCCAGTAGGGAGAACAAAGAAAGCTGGAGATCTTACATTTGCAAGTGAGTCCATTTTGAGGTGGTAGCCAGCTGCTCTTTGATGCATCTACCTGACTGATGATTCAGGAATGGAGTTAGTGTGAAGTATCTATCTAGCCCACTGCTGTCCCTGCTGATAGTTGATTTTTAGGATTTGGTGTTGTTTTGCTGCATAATATTACAGAAATGTGATGCACTGTCTTACATTCAAGTAAAAAAGGAATAAAAGGTAATGAGCTATTTAGATCAGTATTGGGGAAATTTATTTATAAATTGATGTATTGAAAGTGATGCATCCACAATCAGTAACAGCCTAGCACCAGCTAAATATACCACAGTAGAAATAAATTCTAACCAGTTTTCCACTTTTGAATCTCTTTTGTTTTTTCACAAGAGTATGTGTTGTTTTAATCACCTGGCTTCATTACTGTTGTATCTCAACTTTTCTCTTTCAGTTCATGAGACAGCTTTTGTCTCTTTATTTTCTTTGTTAATGAAGGGCTGATCATCTACATTCTCTGTTAGAAGCCACACAAAGAGAATGCAGTTCAAATTTTTCTCTTACAGTCAGTAAACACAAATAAGGCAAGAGTAGATGCTGTGGAAATTGTAAAGTAAAAACAAAAACAAGTGTTTACTGTATGCTTTCTTCCCCTGCTTTCTCACCACGGCTCCCTCCCTACCTTACAATGAAAGCCAGCATCAGCTATTTACATGTTATCCACAAGGAGGCTATATTTAACTTTTGCTTGCTCCAAAATAGCTTTAGCAAATAGCGTTTTGGCATCATACAATATTACCAATGTATATTGCATCATGTCCCATCCTCACCACTACCACACAAACACACACATTTTTAAAAAAGTCTTGGGGCTCTGTGTCCAAAATATCAAAAACACTTCTTTAAAAACTTTCCTCAGTTAACCAATTTGAAGAAAAAGCAAGTTACTTAACTAAATAATAGAAGCCTACTCCCTCAGATACAGTGGTCAGAAGTATCTGTGGCAGATATGGATGCTGAATGGAAGTTGAGTTAAGTCTCAATAGAATTAAGGTGGAGGCCTCTTGAATGTTCAGCGGGGTTATGACCATTTCCCCAAATAACTATTCTTTCATAAAAAGGTGCTGGCATATTAAGGGGTTTAATGGAGATTGAAAGTTTGACCACAGGGCATTATATGACCATGTAATCTAATTTTTCCACCATAAACTATGTACTATTCAAACCTGAAGTGATAAAAATCAGGCCCAGCAATAAATAAGTTACCATCAGGTAGAAGTATTATTATTATTATTATTATTATTATTTTTTGAGATGGGCTGGAGTGCAATGGCGCGATCTCAGCTCACTGCAACCTCCGCCTCCTGGGTTCAAGTGATTCTCCCGCCTCAGCCTCCCGAGTAGAGAAGTATGATTTATAAGGCATGTCTTGAGCAGATCCAGCAGGAAAAATAAGTTGTAGGAGCAGATAACTTATATTCCCAACGTAACTACTCCTGCTAAATGGCTATAACTCTCTCAGCCCACACCTATTTCCTCCTAGCTAGTTCCTAATGGCCAGTTGACTGCAGAAAAGGAAATATTTGTGGCTGTTACAGATGGAGCCTCAATAGTAGAAAGTGGACTATGGGGGTGCTAACCCCCCACTCAGGAGTAGCCCTAAAAGACACAGATGAATGAAATCCTCCAAGTAGACATAATTTTAAACATTACATTTTGTTGTCCAGTTTTTCTAGAAGGAGAGAAAGCTTAAAATATAAATTCATGGCCATTGCTGTATGATCAGGGATTTGGAAGGAATAGAATTGGAAGTTTGGTGATAAGGAGTTCTACAGAAGAGGTATGCAAATAGACCTCTCAGAATGGGCACCTAGGTTGAACATAAAATTTCTGTCCCCTATAAAGGCTCACCAAAGGTCATCCAGAGTAGAGGCGTCTCAATAATCAGATGGACAAAATGGCACATTGTGTATATAGTGAGGGAATCACTATCCTTCTGCTGTTTGCTGAATGGGCTCATGAACAAAGAAGACATAATGCCTAGAATGAAGGTAATTTATAGGCTTTCCTTCACCAAGATGATCTGGTTCCCACAACTCCTGAGTGCCCAAACTGCCAGTAATAAAGCTTAACACTCTGTCTCTTTTATGGTACTATAAATAATCCAGCTACCGGAAGCAGGATTAGTTTTTCTAGATTCCTTCCACCATTGTGGAGCTACAATATTCACATTGGAATGAAATTTATTTGGGATTTGCATATTGTTACCCTTCTGGTCTGAAAATTTATCAATTACTTTAATGTTTTATGATGCTTTCCAAAATAATGGCTAACTCTTCCTAAAAAAGTGAAATATGTACTGTTGCCTATGAAATTAAATGGCCTATAGCACAAATGCAGCTGCCCATATGAAATGCTAAACTGACCAAATGAAGACCCAATGAAGGAAGCAGCAAGGTCATAACTTTTGGAGTTTGGAGGGCTGTCCTACACAATGCTATGTACAGTGTAAATCAGAAGCAAAATTATAGTGTTGTTTCTCCCACACCAGAATACATGGATCCTGGAATCATGGAATGGGATGAGACGGAAATGAGACATGGTCCATTATTTGAATCTATATTAAGTCACAAACTGGAGCTAATGTCCTCTCTAGTCAAATGGCCAGAGACTTGGGAAGAATAAGATTTGAAGACACATGACAAGGATATTTGGGGAAGAAGTGTGCATAAGATCATTTCAGAAAACTCTGAGTGTAAGAATATTTGCAGCCTATGTAAATCTCAGAGAAAGATCTTAATCGCAGAGAAGGCTCTAACTTTTATGAACTACTTCATGTGTACAAAAAGGAATTCGAAGATATAACAAAAACCTCTGTACCCACTAACCAGATTAAGAAATAAAGCATCATCATCAGTACTGTTTGTTTGTTTTGTTTTGTTTTGTTTTGAGATGGAGTTTTGCTCTGTTGCCCAGGCTGGAGTGCAGTGACGCAATCTCGGCTCACTGCAACCTCTGCCTCCCGGGTTCAATCAATTCTCCTCCCACAGCCTCCTGAGTAGCTGGGATTACAGGCACACACCACAAGGCCTGGCTAATTTTTTTTTTGTATTTTTAGTAGAGATGGGGTTTCACCATGTTGGCCAGACTGGTCTTGAACTCCTGACCTCAAGTCATCTGCCCGCCTTGGCCTCCCAAAACGCTGGGATTACAGGCATGAGCCACAGTGCTCAGCCCATAAGCATCACCAGTGCTGTTTAAAGTACCTAGGCAATGTTTCATGATTTCATTATCCATACTCTCTATACCCTCCCTCAAAAGAAACTATTTTGAATTTATTTATTTACCTGTTTATTACATATGAAGATATGGGTGGGAAGATAAATAAATTTTTGTTTATTATATCAACAAAAATATATATAACATTTATTCTTATGTTTTTACATTTTATATACATATGAATATATTATCTGGCTCCCTCTGCAAATCAACTTGCTTTTATGTATTTATTCATATATTGTTTGTATGTATTGATTCATATGTGTGGGTGTGTGTTTTCTTAAACTTTTAAGTTCAGGGGTACAAGTGCAGATTTGTTACATAGGTAAGCTTGTGTCATGGGGATTTTTTGTACAGATTATTTCTTCATGCAGGTATTAAGCTAGAACCCATTGGTTATTTTTTCTGATTCTCTCCTCCTCCCACCCTCCACCCTTCAATAGGCTCCAGTGTGTGTTCCCCTCTATGTATCCACATATTATTTAGCTCCCACTTTTATGTGAAAACATGTATTGTTTGGTTTTCCGTTCCTGCATTAGTTTCCTAAGGATAATGACCTCTAATTCCAACCATGTCCTTACAGAGGACATAATCTCGTACTTTTATATGGCTGCATAATAATCCATGGTGTATATGTACCACATTTTCTTTGTCCAGTCTATCATTGACAGGCATTTAGGTTGATTCCATGTGTTTGCTATTGTGAATAGTGCTTCAATGAACATATGCTTGCATGTATCTTTAGAACAGAATGATTTACATTCTTTTGGGTTAATGTGATTGCTGAGCAAAACGGTATTTTTGTCTTTATGTGTTTGAGGAATTGCCACACTGTTTTCCACAATGGCTAAACTAATTTACACTCCCACCAACAGTGTATAAGTCTTCCTTTTTCTCCAAAACCTCACAAGCATATGTTTTTTTTTTTTTTTTTTTTTTTTACTTTTTAATAATAGCCATTCTTGGAAACCATCATTCTCAGCAAACTATCACAAGGACAGAAAACCAAACACCACATGTTCTCGATCATAGGTGGGAGTTGAACAATGAGAACACATGGACACAGGGTGGGGAACATCACACACCGGGGCCTGTCAGGCGGTGGGGGGCTGGGGGAGGAATAGCATTAGGAGAAATGCCTAATGTAAATGATGAGTTGATGGGTGCAGCAAACCAACGTGGCATATGTATACCTACGTAACAAACCTGCACGTTGTGCACATGTACCCTAGAACTTAAAAGTATAATTTAAAAAATAGCCATTCTGACTAGTGCAAGATGGTATTTCATTGTGGTTTTTATTTTTCTAATGTTGATTTTTTTTCATGACTGTTGGTTGCATATATGTCTTCTTTTGAAAAATATCTGCTAATGTCATTTGCCCACTTTTTAATGGGGTGGTTTGTTATTTTCTTGTAAATTTGGTTAACTTCCTTATAGATGCTGGGTATTAGACCTTTTTAAGATGTATAGTTTGCAAAAGTGTTCTCCCATTCTGTAGGTTGTCTGTTTGCACTGTTGATAGTTCCTTTTGCTGTGCAGAAGCTCTTTAGTTTAAATTAGATCCCATTTGTCTAATTTTGCGTTTGTTGCAATTGCTTTTGGTGTCGTCAATGTGAAATATTTGTCCATGTCTGTTTCCTGAATGATATAGCCTAAATTTTCTTCCAGGGTTTTTATAGGTTTGGTTTTAGGTTTAAGTTTTTAATTCACCTTGAGCTGATTTTTGTATATGGTATAAGGACATGGTCCAGTTTCAATCTTCTGCATACGGCTAGCCAGTTATCATAGCACCATTTATTAAGTAGGGAATCGTTTTCCCATTGCCTGTCTTTGTCAGGTTAGTTTAAGTTTGAACAGTTGTAGGTGTGTGGTCTTATTTCTGGGTTCTCTGTTCTGTTCCATTGGTCTATGTGTCTGTTTTTGTACAAGTACTGTGCTGTTTTGGATACTGTAGCCCTGTAGTATAGTTTAAATTCAGCTAGCATGAAGACTCCAGCTTTGTTCCTTTTGCTTAAAATTTTTTTGGCTATTCGATATCCTTTTTGGTTCCATATGGATTTCAAAGTAGTTTTCTCTAGTTCTGTGAAGAATGTCAATGGTAGTTTAATAGGAATAACATTGCATCTCAATTCTTTTGGGCAGTATAATCATTTTAACAATATTGATTCTTACTACCATGAGCAAGGAAAGTTTTTCCATTTGTTTGTGTCATCTCTGATTTTTTTGAGCAGTGCTTTGTAGTTCTCCTTTTGGAGATCTTTTACCTCCCTAGTTGGCTGTATTTCTAGGCATTTTGCTTTTTTTTGTCGCAATTGTAAATGAGTTTGTTCCTAATTTGGCTCTCAGCTTGACTGTTATTGGTGTATAGAAATGCTAGTGATTTTTTCAGTGTGATTTTTGTATCCAGAGATATTGCTGAAGTGGTGTATCAGCTTAAAAAGCTTTTGGTCTGAGCCTATGGGGTTTTCTAGATAGAAAATAATGTCATCTGCAAACAGGGAGAGTTTGACTTTCTCTCTTTCTATTTGGATGTCCTCTATTTTTTTTTTCTTTTGCCTGATTGCCCTGCTCATGATTTCCAATAATATGTTAAATATGAGTGGTGAGAGAAGACATCTTTGACTTGTGCCAGTTTTCAAGGGGAATGATTTCAACTTTGGCCCATTCAGTATGATGTTGGCTGTGGTGTGTCACAGATTGCTCTTAACTGTTTTGAGGTATATGTTCCTTCAATATCTAGTTTATAGAGAGTTTTTAACATGAATAGATGTTAAATGTTATCAAAAGCATTTTCTGCATTTATTGAGAAAATCATGTTTTTTTTTTTTATTTAGTTCTGTTCATGCGGTGAATCACAATTATTGATTTGCTTATGTTGAGCCCACCTTGCATACTGTGGATGAAGCCTATTTGATCATGGTGAATAAGCTTTTTGATGTGTTGCTGGATTCGGTTTGCCAGTATTTTGTTAAGGATTTTTGCATCCATGTTCATCAAGGATATGGGCCTGAAGTTTTCTTTCTTGTTGTTGTATCTCTGCCAGGTTTTGCTTTCATGATAATGCTGGTCTCATACAATGAGTAGTTTCAGGAGAAATGGTTCCAGCTCCTCTTTGTACATCTGGTAGAATTCAGGTGGGAATCCGTCTTGTCTTGGGCTTTTTTTTTGGTTGGTAGATTACTTATTACTGGCTCAGTTTCAGAACCAGTTTTATTATTTTTCTGTTAAGGTATTCAATTTATTCCTAGTTCAGTTTTGAAAAGGTGTATGTGTCCAGGAATTTATCAATTTCTTGTAGATTTTCTAGTTTATGTGCATAGAGGTTTTCATAATATTGTTTGATGGTTGCTTGTAGTTCTGTGGGGTCAGTGGTAATATCTGCCTTGTTTTTTATTGTGTTCATTTGAATCTTTTCTCTTCTCTTCTTTAGTAGTCTAGCTAGCAATCTATCCATTTTATTGACTTAAAAAAAAAAACAGCTCCTGGATCCATTGAGTTTTTGAATGGCTTTTCTTGTCTCTATCTCCTTTAGTTCAGCTCTGATTTTGGTTATTTCTTGTTTTCTGCTAACTTTGGGTTTTGTTTACTCTTGTTTCTCTAGTTCTTTTAGTTGTGATGTTAGGTTGTTAACTTGAGATATTTCTAACATTTTGGTTTGGGCATTTCGTGCTTGAAATTTCCTTTTGACCCTACCTTAGCTGTGTCCCAGAGATTCTGGTACATTTTATCTTTGTTTTCATTAGTTTCAAAATACTTTTTCATTGCTGCCTTGATTTCATTATTTACCCCAAAGTTATTCAGGAGCAGGTTGTTCAATTTCCGTGTAATTGTATTGTTTTGAGTGAATTTCTTAGTCTTGATTTCTAATTTGATTGTGCTGTGGTCTGAGCGAGTGGTTGTTATGACTTCAGTTCTTTTGCATTTGCTGAGCAGTATATTACTTCTGATTATGTGATCAGTTTTACCATAAGTGCCATGGGGCAATGAGAAGAATGTATTTTCTGTTGTTTTTGGGTGGCGGGTTCTGTAGATATCTGTCAGATCAATTTGATCCAGTGCTGAATATCTTTGTTAATTTCCTGTCTCAATGATCTGTCTAATATTGTCAGCGGGGTGTTAAAATCTCCTACCGTAAATGTGTGGAAGTCTAAGTCTCTTTGAAGTACTCTTAGAACTTGCTTTATGAATCTCGGCTATCCTGTGTTGGGTGCATATATATTTAGGATATTTGTTGAATAACCTTGTTGAATTGAACCCTTTACCATTATATAATGCCCTTCTTCTTTTTTGATGTTTTCTGGTTTAAAGTCTGTTTTTTCAGAAACTAGGATTGTGACCCCTAATTTTTTCTGTTTTTCATGTTCTTGGTAAATTTTCCTCCATTC
Source organism: Symphalangus syndactylus (assembly GCF_028878055.3). NCBI lineage: Eukaryota > Metazoa > Chordata > Mammalia > Primates > Hylobatidae > Symphalangus > Symphalangus syndactylus. Next base: position 146,770,330 of record NC_072447.2, on the reverse strand, counting down.
CTTTGAGCCTATATGTGTACATATGAAATGGGTCTCTTGAGACACCATGCCAATGGATCTTAATTCTTTATCCAGCTTATTACTATGTGTCTTTTAATTGGGTCATTTAGCCCATTTACATTTAATATTGGTATTGATATGTGTGGATTAGATCCTGTCACCATGATGTTAGCTGGTTATTTTGCAGACTTGTTTATGTGGTTGCTTCATAGTGTCGCTGGTCTGTGTACTTCAGTGTGTTTTTTTTTAGTGGCTGATAATGGTCTTACCTTTCCATATTTAGTGCTCCCTTCAGGAGCTCTTGTAAGGCAGTTCTGGTGGTAATAAATTCTCTCAGCATTTGCTTGTCTGAAAAGAATCTTATTTCTCCTTTGCTTATGAAGCTTAGTTTGGCTGGATATATAATTCTGGAAAGGAATTTCTCTTTAAAAATGTTAAATATTGCCCTCCAATCTCTTCTGGCTTTTATAGTTTCAGCTGAGAGGTCTGCTGTTAGTCTGATGGGTTTCCATTTGTAAGTGACCTGGCCTTTCTTTCTAGCTGCCTTTAACATTTTTTCTTTCATTTTAACCTTGGAGAATCTGGTGATTATGTGTCTTGGTGATGGTCTTCTCCTGGAGTATCTTACTAGGGTCTCTGCATTTCCTGAATTTGAATGTTCACCTCTCTAGCTATGTTGGGGAAGGTTTTATGAATGATATTCTAAAATATGTTTTCTAAGTTGGTTCAATTTTCCCCATCTTTCAGGCACAACAGTCAGTCATAGATTCAGTCTCATTACATAATCACACATTTCTCAGTCGTTTTGTTATTTCCTTTTTATTCTTTTTTCTCTATTCTTGTCTGCCTGTCTCATTTCAGAAAGGAAGTCTTCAAGCTCTATGATTCATTCTTCTGCTTGGTCTATTCTGCTATTACTACTTGTGATTGCATTGTGAAATTCTTGTAGTGTGTTTTTCAGCTCTGTCATGTCGTTTGCATTCCTCTCTATACTGGCTATTTTGTCTGTTAGATTCTGCAACTTTTTTTCATTATTTTAACAAATATTTATTTAAAGTTTCCAAAGCAATACCATGACACTCTGCTAAACTGCAGGTGAAAGATGCAGCCAGAAAGCAGACACCTGTCCTCATGGAGCTTACCATCTCATTGGGGAAACAATTAATAAGTAGACAAATAAATGTAAAGTTAGTGTCTTAATAGACAGCTAAGTCAATTTTTAGGGAGAAATTATATTCTTCTTTAACCTTCTTTGTGATGACAGTTTTTTTAATTTTTAAATTTTATTTCAATAGTTTTGGGGAAACAGGTGGTGCTTGGTTGCATGGAAGAGTTCTTTAGTGGTGATTTCTGAGATTTTGGTTCACCTATTACCCAAACAGTAAACAGTGTACTCATTGTGTAGTCTTTTATCACTAACCACCTCCTTACTTCCCCCTGAGTCCCCAAAGTCCATTATAATAGTCTTATGTCTTTGTACCCTCATAGTTTAGCTTAAAAGTGAGGATATACAATGTTTGGTTTTCCATTCCCAAGTTACTTCACTTACAATAATGGTCTCCATCTCCATTCAGGTTACTGCAAATGTCATTATTTCATTCCTTTTTATGGTTGAATAGTATTGCATGGTGTGTATATACCATATTTCCTTTATTCATTTGTTGCTTGATGAGCAGTTAGGCTGGTTCTGTATTTTTGCAATTGTGAATTTTGCTGCTATAAATATGCCTGTACAAGTGTATTTTTGTATAATGACTTTTTTTCCCCTCTGGGTAGATACCTAGTAGTGGGATTGCTGGATCAAATGGTGATTCTACTTTTAGCTCTTTAAGGAATTTCCATACTGTTTTCCATAGTGGTTGTACTAGTTTACATTCCCACCAGCAGTGTAAAAGTGTTCCCTTCTCACCACATCTATGCCAACATGTGTTATTTATTGATTTTTTAATTATGGTCATTTTTGCAGGAGTAAGGTCATATCTCATTGTGGTTTTGATTTGGATTTCCCTGATAATTAGTGATGTTGAGCATTTTTTTCCATGTTTTTTGGCCATTTGTATATCTTCTTTTGAGAATTGACCATTCATGCCCTTTGCCCACTTATCAATGGGTTCATTTGTTTGTGTTCTTGCTGATTTGTGTGATTTCCTTGTAGAATTTAGATGTTAGTCTTCTGTCAGATGCATCGTTTTTGAATATTTTCTCTCGCTCTGTAGGTTGTCTGTTAACTCTGCTGATTATTTCTTTTTCTGTACAGAAGCTTTTTAATTTAATTAAATCCCATCTATTTATTTTTGTTTTTGTTGCATTTGCTTTTGGGTTATTGGTCATGAAGTCTTTTCCTAAGCCAGTGTTTAGAAAGGTGTTTTCTATGTTATCTTCTGTAATTTTTATGTTTTTAGGTCTTAGATTTAAGTCTTTCATCCATGTTGAGTTGATTTTTCTATAAGGTGAGAGATGAAGATCCAGCTTCACTCTTCTACATGGGGCTTGCCAATTATACCAGCACCATTTGTTGAGTAGGGTGTCTTTTTCCCACTTTACGTTTTTGTTTGCTTTGTCAAAGATCAGTTAGCTGCAAATATTTGGCTTTATTTCTGGCTTCTCTATTCTGCTCCATTGATCTATGTGCCTATTTTTATACCAGTAGCATGCTGTTTTGGTAACTACAGTCTTGTAGTATATTTTGACATTGGTTAATATAATGACTACAGATTTGTTCTTTTTGCTTAGTCGTGCTTTGGCTATGTGGGGTCTCTTTTGGTTCTGTATGAATTTTAGAATTCTTTTTTCTAGTTCTTTGAAGAATGATGATGGTATTTTGATGGTAATTGCATTGAATTTGTCAATTGTTTTTGGTGTGCTGTGTTCATTTTCAAAATATTGATTCTAACCATCCATGAGCATGGGATGTGTTTCCATTTGTTTGTGTCATCTATGATTTCTTTCAGCAGTGTTTTGCAGTTTTCTTTGTAGAGATCTTTCACTTGTTTGTTTAGGTATATTCCTAAATATTTCATTTTTTTGCAGGTGTTGTAATGTATTATCATGATTTTTAGCTTCCTTGCATTGAGTTACAACGCACTCCTTTAGCTCAGTGAACTTTCTTCCTATTTATATTCTACTTCCATCATTTCAGCCATCTCAGCTTCAGCTTGATTTCCAACCCTTGTTGGAGAGGTAATGCAGTCATTTGGAGGGAAGAGGGCACTCTGGAATGGCTGCTCTGCTGAGACTCTAATAACTCTGGGTATCAGACTGAAGGCCCTAGTGGAGTGGGTTCATGAGGGGATCTCCTGACATATGGGCTGCAAAGATCCATGGGAGAATCATGGTTTCCTGGGTCACACATTCACTCACCACTTTCCTGGGTTGAGGAGATTCCCTTGGCTCTGTGTTGTTCCCAGTTGGGCCGTCACCCTGCCTTGCTTTTCTTCATTCTCCATGATTTGAGTTGTTTCCTTGATTAGTCCCAATTTGAGTACCTGAATGTTTCATTTGAAGGTGCTTTATTTACTCATCCCTTCCATTCCTATACATGAGAGTCATGCACCCTAGCTTCTTCTAGTTGGCCACCTTGGCCACTCATCCAATGAAACTCTTATTTATTTATATTTTTGCTCAAGATAAGAACACTCCATGATTAATTTTCACTTATGTATAATATTACAATATGTTAATTTATTATGATTATAGTTATTCATGTTCCTTTTGAGTGCCATATAGGTTGTTTTAATTTATTTTTGCCATCACTAATAATTCTGTATTTTTTTTAACCTGTCTTCTTGTGAATTAAATTTATCTTGGGTAGCCTCTGTAACTGATTATATTGTTTGAGTAAAAAACTTTCATTTCTCACCACCAATTTGTACTTAATATAGTGCATTATAAATACACACAGATATATATGCATTCACATATATGCATATGTATACATATATGTATGCACATATATGTATATGCGTGTATATCATGAAAGATTTATTAGGTTATACAGTCTATGTGTTTTTTTTTTTCTTCTGAGTTTTGTTCTTCAACAAATGGTGGTGGGTTAATTGGCAAGCCACATGTAGAAGAATGAAGCTGGATCCTCATCTCTGACCTTATAAAAAAATCAACTCAACATGGATCAAAGACTTAAATCTAAGACCTAAAAACATAAAAATTACAGAGGAGAACATCAAAAAAACCCTTCTAAACATTGGCTTAGGAAAAGACTTCATGACCAATAATCCAAAAGCAAATGCAACAAAAACAAAGATAAATAGATGGGACTTAATTAAAGGCAGATAGGTGGTCAGGGAGAACATATTGGAAGTGAAATGGGGGAGAGCAAGAGAACACTGGAATCTATAAGGATGAGCAGGAACTCATAAAGATGAGTTGGAACCCACGTTGATGTCTCACTGCCTCCAGCTTACACAATGTGGGTGTCTTGCAGAAGAAGCTGGTGCCCTGAATCATGGCTCTAAATCCATACCTGGAATAGGTATTGGGGAAGCTGAAGAGTAGATCTTACAGGCACTGCAGGACCTGTAGGCTTGGCTGCTACTGCAAATAGACAAAATAAGCCAGTAGACAAGCTTTATGCCTGAACTGCAACTGTGCCTTTGGCTTAACTTCAACCTTCTGAACATAAAAACAATATAATTTACGTTAAATTTCTGCCTTACCAATGACATGCAAGATACCTTGTAAAGCCCATGGTAACTTAGACCTATGGTGGGAGGAAAATCCTGGGAAACATAGTTCAACTTTTAATAATAAAATACAATATAAATTTACCAAATTAATCATATTTTATATTACTTTCTTTTTTGTCTCAGTTTTATCTCCATTTTTCCTACTATTGACATAGGTTTACTGATGGTAATCATACTTCACATATTAGTCCATGAGTTGAAGAGCACTGTGAATGGCCACAGGAGTATTAGGAATGGAAGGAAAAACACCAAGAGATCCTGACTTGAAAATGAAAGAAATAATTCAGGAGAATTTGAGTCTTCATTCAGAGAGGAGATAAGTGTGTTTTGGGTTGTATAATGAAGAGTTGCATCACGTTGAGAAAGACGTTGTTTTGGAAGGATTAAGGAAAGGAGCAGTACAGACTGTGGATCATGTTGGACACTATCATCTAGCGATTGTGTACAAAAAAGGGAAAACTTTCCTTTTGGGAAACTTTCTCTTTCTGAGTAGATTCAGTGGGAAGGAGTTTCCTCATACCTGACTCCTATTGTATAGAAAAAATAGTAAAGTCCCTCTAACTACTTTAAAATCATTCTTGGCACTCTGAAACTTCAGTGAATTTTATAATGATGGAACAAACATATGGAAGTCATTCATTGAAATAAAACAAGTTGTACACAGTAAACCCAAAAAGAAACAGTGGACTTTTTAATACCTTAAGTGAATAATAATGAAGTCTCAACAAATAATATTCATTTATCAAAACTTATTAGTAACAGACTTCAGGAATTTTCTTCCTTTCTAGAAAAACCAACCAATCATCCATTCAAATATTCAGTGTATTTTAATGTTATAACTTGTTTATTTCTACCTGTTTATAATGTCCTGTCTGAGACATTTATCTTTTGTACAGGTTTTTCACTGATAACAGATACCTAAATGGTGTTCTATAGTCCAGGTTTAATTTCCTAAAGCTTTATTACATAGAATTCTGCTTTGATTCCCTTATCTCTTCATCTTTGGCTTTTCTTCATTCTAAGTCCGTCAGAAGTGAAATAGCATCCCTGTGTTATTAGTAAAATATACAAATACAAATTTGTGCATACCACAATTTTCCACAATAACTTGACTCCATTCTAGGCATACTTCTAAGTTAATAGTGAGAATTTATTGTAGGGGAGTGACCTTCTTTATTTTTGGCTAATATATCAGATAATAAACTTTCTAGGGGAAGTAGTTCTCAATTCAAACATGTTATCTATTATATACACATATATATGTACACACATATTTGTGTACATATCAGAGACGGGGTGAGTGTAGAAGTAATTATGTGGTGATATTTATCTAATGGTCTTAACCTTGATAGTTATGGTAGCTAAAGTTGCTGGCATAACTTACTTCTTGTTAGACTGCTTTATCATCAACACTAACAGTGCCCTGGCTAACTAGAATGTCATAGGAAGCTGGTAACCATTTCAATGTAATAGCATAAAATCTGAAATTGCAATAGGAGAGTGCCTGACTGCCCAGCTCATTAATGACTCACCCTTAAATATCAGAGGCAGCAAAGATTTTTAGATATTCATGTAGAAAAAGACAAAATTAAATGCACTTCAAGTAGAACATTTTGCCTCAATTTGGCCTGTAAAAACAGAGTGAAACAGAAAAATAACATGATAATGAATTTAAAGTATTAAGAAAGTCAAAGTACATTGCTTTCTGAATATTGATTTCTACTATTTGTGAAAAGTCTTGTAATGAAGAACTCTAAATTTCCTCCTTCAGCTGCCAAAAGCCAATTATGGACAGTAAATTACCTGTATAATAATACTGCATAAATATTGCCAGAGTATGTTAAATAAAGTGACATCAACAATGGCAGCTTATTCTTTTCCAAAGGCATACTATATGTGAAAGAAAAAAATCACTTTTTCTCTTTAGAAGTGGCAGGTAAATTATGGCTATCAATTTATAAATAAATATACCATTGGTACGAAAACTGTCAAATTAACAATAATAGCTACTGCATATCAGGCACCTACTTTGTGTTAGCCAGTGTATCAGGTCCTTGATAAATAGTACCAGCAATACTTACGGCCTCTGTGAGGCAGATAACTATTTTCCCTATTCACGAGTAAGTACACTAGGGCTCACAGAGGTCAATTTTCTTGCCGAAGGTTACAAAGATAATTATTGGTAAATCTAGTATTTCAACATTCCCGGTCTGACTCCAGAAAGCTTGCTCTTAACCCATTGCACTATACTGCTCTTTCCATTTAAGCATGCTGTTCCACTATGATTCTGTCACATGGAGCAACATGAATAAAATAAAACCAGTCTACTCTCTGAATGAATGGGACATTTTGGGGCAGAATTTGGAAATTCCATGTAATGTAAATATTTCAAGATCAACTTACAGAGAATTATTTGATTCAGCCAATTTTTCAATGAATTCTTAAAGAGTTTAATCATCCAAGTTTCTTTATCTTACAGGAAGCAGAAAGGAATCGAACTGAATCTATACATCTAGATTTTAAGATCATGATATATAATTAGATTTGCAAAACTATGAGAAAACAGTAGCTGTTTCAGTTTAAGAGTACAATTAGAATGAATACAGGGAGACTTGAGTGTGGAAAGTTTTCAGTGGATAATCTGTTTCTCAGATTGTCATCACTTTTAATATCAACAGGAGAATATGTTTTGTAAGTATTGCTTACAAAACAGTAAGTATTGCTGGTACTATTTATCAAGGACCTGATACACTGGCTAACACAAAGTAGGTGCCTGATATGCAGTAGCTATTATTGTTAATTTGACAGTTTTCGTACCAATGGTATATTTATTTATAAATTGATAGCCATAATTTACCTGCCATTTCTAAAGAGAAAAAGTGATTTTTTTCTTTCACATATAGTATGCCTTTGGAAAAGAATAAGCTGCCATTGTTGATGTCACTTTATTTAACATACTCTGGCAATATTTACGCAGTATTATTATACAGGTAATTTACTGTCCATAAGGCATGGCATAATTGGGAGCCCATGATGCCAAGTTTCTACATTATGGTATGAGATTCAGATAGCTCCAAGCTAAAGATTTGTCAGCTGTCTTCATCATCAAAAATTGGGAAGATTAGACTCCAAAGGTGAAGATAGTTCTGCTTTTATGCTGACAGCAGAATAACATCGAGCTTCAGTGACTTACGTGGCAAAGATCTGTGGACCATCATGTAATGTATGTGATAGTGATTGTAACGTGATTACAACTGTGTGTGCTTTTTAGTTTTTAGAAACTTCCTTTGGACACATTCCTACAATGAATTGTTGAGAAAGTGTTGATGAATTTCTTATATTAATAGCACAGTTCTCTCTCTCTCTCTCTGATGAATTTCTTATATTAATAGCACAGTTCTCTCTCTCTCTCTCTCTCTCTCTGTCTTGGCCTCTAGGCTGCACTTAGATTTCTTCTTCAGATTAAACCAGGCATAAATTCAGTTATAAATTTACGACAAAGATGGATTTTTAAAAGCTGATATGACTTAGATACAGAATCCACTTAAGAGACAAAAAATTTAATAAAATTCATTTCAAAATATGTCTTGTGTCTTCTTAGATGTAATTTCCATTTGCCTTATTCCCTAGTATAAAACTGGATTCACCTTTTTCAAATCTCCCTCTTAGCACATAATTCATCTGTTAATTTTAAGAAAATACACACTTTCCAGCAAAAAGAGAAGATTATCAAGGAGAAGTACTCATTTTCCTGTTCCCCCATTAAAAAAATCATAATATTATGATATTTATAATGGATATGTAAAGGTTTATTATAATTAAGGCAGCTCCATTGTTGAGATGATGTTAAGAAAAAAACGAACTGGGCTGACTCCAATAAAACTGATGGTTTTCTAAACCCAGAAATTTTAACCAAGTAGCATACTCCTCACTCTAGAGAAGCTACAGATGAGATGCTATGTTCACTGACTGACTTTTTTGAATAACTAGTGAATACTGACATGTGAAAATTTATCATCAAAATAGTCATGAATGAAAAAAGTGATAGTACATTCAATTTTATGAGGAGACAGTTTCAAAATAAGAAGCTAATGAGGTTATTTAACACCTCTAAGCAATAGTATTTCCACAGCTCTAACAAACACACCCCAAAAATATACCCTTTGCTATAGAATTAATTTGTAACAAAAGCTCCATGAAATTTAGGATATTTAATAAAGAATTTCAGGAATGTTAGATCAAATAAACAGGTTTTACTAAATAGGCATGGTGTTGCTGTACTTGTTTTACTATTACTTCCTTTTTCCACGATATCCACTACTCTATTTGCACACTCAATGAACATGTTGGCATGTTATTTATGGTTTGTAACTTTCATGGTTGGGGTAATCTAATAAAACTTGACTATTGTCAGCCCAATTTTAGTGGGAAGACACAAAATCAGAGAATCATCATTATTTTTTTCACATCTACTAACTACTCTGACCCAGTTTTGCCGGAGTGACTAATGTAACAGGAAAATCTATGCCATGTCACTCCCCAAGTTAAATTTGCTTAATTCATTTATTCGATTAGTATTTGCTAAGCTCCTACATCCTGAACACTTCAAGGTGCTAGAGATAAGAGGTACTCACAGTTCATTTAGCAGACAAACAAGAATACAGTTGATGACAGTATGCTCTAAAATTAGTGTTCCACCACAGGACAATGAAGGATGCTATGTGAACATTTGGAAGAGGATCCTAAAGAAAGGATCCCCATTTGCTGCAGAATAAAATCAACTTCCTTACTGTGGCTTGAAAAGCTACCATGATCTGGTTCCTTTTTACCTCTGGATTCTCATAGCCTCACATTTTGTGCTCCAGCAACACTAGACAGTTTGTTATTGTGCCTAAAATAACATGCTGTTTCCTACTTTTCCTCATTTTATCCCTTCTGCTTAGAATATTCTACCCGATGCTATCCGCCTGGTAAGCACCCACATTAACTTAAGTATCAAGATGTAGCTCCATGGCTACTGCCTCCATAGTGTCTTCCCCGCTTTCCCCACCTCTACCGCTTTGTGCCCCATGTTATGTCTTCTGTCAGTTCTACGACAACACTCGTGGTGCTTTGTGTTGTTAATGCCAATATTTACAAGACCTCCTCACTAGACTCTTAGTTGCATGACATTAGAAATGAGGAATGCTGGCTCATGCCTGTAATTCCAGCACTTTGGGAGGCCGAGGCGGGTGGATAAACTGAGGTCAGGAGTTCAAGACCAGCCTGAAAAACATGATGAAACCCCATCTCTACTAAAAATACAAAAACTAGCTGGGAATGGTGGCAGGGGCCTGTAATCCCAGCTACTCAGGAGGCTGAGGCATGTGAATCACTTGAACCCGGGAGGTGGAGGTTGCAGTGAGCCGAGATCAGGCCATTGCACTCTGGCCTGGCTGACAGAGATGAGATTCCACCTCAAAAAAAAAAAAAAAAAAAAAAAAAAAAAGAAGAAGAAGAAGAAGAAGAAATGAGGAGTTCTAACCATGCCATCAGATTAGTTAATATTAATACATAAATTTCCTGTGACTATAGTACTATCATATCCATTATCTCCTCAACAAATCTCCAAGGCAGGTGTAGCAGGAATCTAGGAATCTCCCCGTTTTATTTTACAGATAAGAAACTGATGATCAACGCAATTTAAGTGATTTGCTTAAGTTTACACAATTAGTAAGTGGACAAATCGGTTTTGGAACCCATTTCTAGCCAGTTCTTATTTCAATGTCCTGGCTTCCATGTCCTGCTGATGTCTATCACATAAATGAACACAGTTCTTCCATACCAACGCATCTCTTTTCACAGCAGAATGTTCAATCCTGTGGCACAATGATAGGACAAATAAGTAAAGCAGCTAATCAGTCCAAATTCATTCCTCCAGGACAGAGAACTATTTCCTAGGAAACCAAACCTGGGCAATTTTCTCAAAAATCAAAAGGAACAAATAGATGGCATTTAGTTATTAGAGGCTATTCAGGAAGGAAGCCAAAATTATTCATCAAGGTCTTAAAAAAATCCTTCTATTGAACCACCAAATAAAAAAAGCATTAATATTATACAATACTCATACTGGGCTATATTCAGTGGTAAAACCCTAATATCAAGAGAAAAATAGATTTAAGTGGAAAATAATTAGTGAATTTTTAATAATGCTCTAATGTCCCTAACTCGAAAGTACTGTTTTCTAAGTAAATAATCAGTTTAACCCTCAACTAAAAATAAAGTTTGCCTTGTCTTTTCCTTTTTGGAAAATCCATCATATGGTAATGAACTTGCCCTTTATCAGCATACCACCACAATGCTAGAAAAGAAAAGGAAAAAGAAAATGCAGTCATTCTGTGTTTGTGTGTATATACACACACACCCCCACACACACATATATATATGCACACATATATATGCGTTTGTGTATATATATACACACATATATATGCGTTTGTATATATATATATACACACATATAAGTTATATGTACATATATATGCTTTGTACCTTATATATGTATATGTATGTAACTTATGTATATGTAATATATGTACTTTTTTGTTGAGAAAATTTATGTATACATAAAAGCAGGTTTTGTTTCTCTCTGTGACCTCCCCAACAACACACAAACACTACAAGCACATGACATATGCGCTCACAGACATGACTTTTACATATAAAATGTTTAAGAAAAATTGCCCCAGACATATTTGTTTGAGCCATGTATAATATGAGGCATACTTTAAGAGGAATGACAGGGCTGTGTGAATTGCAGAGAATTCTGTTGGCTTATAGGAAGTTGGTGCAATGAGGCTGTCCAAGGAAGGGTAGGCTTTAGTGCTTGTACCTTAGCCCAGGTTTTCTGCAATGTTGTTAACTTGCTCTTTGTTTTGTTCACATTGCACCTCTGGAATCTTATAATTTATTGCTGTTCACTTGGACAACTTTGAAATTTTAGAGAAAAAAAAGTAAAAGGTGACTATAAGAGACTTTTCTATATTTATATTGTATTTGTTTATTCCATTGTAGTATTCAATCTAAAGTTGTTTTCTGTTGGGCATAAGGGCGTATTAGCCTTATGGTCTTTTATGATCCTTATCATCCCAGGGGTCATCTGCTCTTCTGAATATGACTGCAACTTGTAGCCCACAAGACCTATATAGGCACAAGAGCCTCACTAAGCAATTGGGCATCAAGTGCTGCCTCTTTTCTCGATACTACAAGATGGGGCTTTCCCAGACCTTACAGATGATAACTCAGAAGAATGTTTAAGCATTTAACTTACTGAAAGATCAGGTACGCATCCCAAAGCAGGGCCAAATATTAGCACCAGAAGTTAATAATTCATGTAACTCCCTTCCTTGTATTCTCATTCTACCTCCAGTTCACGGGGGTAGGGAGCAAGAAGGAATAGAGGTACACATCCCAAAGCAGGGCCAAATATTAGCACCAGAAGTTAATAATTCATTTAACTCCTTTCCTTGTATTCTCATTCTACCTCCTGTTCACGGGGGTAGGGAGCAAGCAGGAATAGAGGATTCATCTTGCCACATGGACAACAAAATGCTTAGAACTTAATATCATTTTATAGATAGATGTCAATAAGGAGAGACTGTAAAGTTCAAGATTTAGTCCCCTCTGGGCCAAAGGCTGGGTATTTCAAAATCAAAAATTACATAAAAGTAGGTACAGAGGCAGTAATGATAGGACCCAATGTTATTCATCCTGTAAAATTACAAGAACTCTTCATATTCATCAAAGCCTCTAAGGCCTAAGTGCTGCCATTTCTTTCACTTTTGCAGCATGCAAAAGTATAGCCAACTAGTAGGTATTCTGTTTTCTTTATAGCCTTCTGCTTTCTTAGTGGTGAATTAAGCTGATTTTAATATCTGCCAGCAACTAGCCATTTATCTTGATCTGCTGCCTGAAAGTGTACAGTTCCGTTCCTTTCAGTTCACCCTGAAGATCCCGTCAGTCTTTTGAAATCATTGAGGGGGCAAGTCTGACTAGTTCTCCTTAACATGTGAATTTTCTGCAGCATAATATTTGCAACTGTCCATTGGATCATGGCTTTGACAGCAGTTTTGATTTAAACTTAATTCTCTGTAGTTTCTAATAGGTAAATGGGGGTATTAAAGGCTTTATTTACTTTGGAGGGAACATATTAGAAAAATGAATCCAATTTATGTAGTTAATGTTTCTCCATTGACCCCAGAATAAAGTCTATATTTCTGCACATGGCTTTCAAGCCCCTCACTGATCTGATGTCATTCATCTTCTACTGTTTTTAGCTCCACCTTGCTTCTCATTCTCTAGCATGCCTTCACTTATTTTCTTAAATTAAAAATTAAGTGCCTTATATTGTTCCTTTGCTTAAATCTTTTCAATGCCTTTCCATTAACCTCAGGATAAAGTAACAAATCTAAAATATGACCATGAAAATCGCACATGATCTGACACCTGCCCACTTTCCTATTAATAATTTCTGCTTCACGACCCTTTCAGTTCCTCTAACATTCCATACTTTTTCCCCATTTTACAATCTTTACATATTCTTATATTTCTGCCTGGGATACTTTTTACTAACATATATAACATCACTTTAATTTATCATCCTCACAATCTCAAATATCACTTTGTCACAGAGACCTTCTCCGACCACCTACCTAACCTACATTCATTTTCCTGTATACTGTATTATAAGACACACTCTCTCCAGCTGTAAATCTGTGAAACCAGAAAAGTTGTGTGCTTTCATAATACAATGTTGAGACAGGCATAGAATAGACATTCTCATTTCAAAAGGGAGAAATATAAAATAAAAGGAATGATCCCAAGTAAATTCAAAACCTAATAGTACATACTCCATTAAATCTTAATGCTTGAGATTAAGCATTAAGCATTAAGATTGAGCATCTTTGGCTTAATGCTTTGCCTGCCAGACCCACTGGGGTGGCTTTCCCAACTTCTGGACACACTGGGTTTGCAATGTCACCCTGACAGCTCAGCAGGGTGCTGTTGTGGTTTTCTGCGGTGGCCCTACCCATCCTGCAGTTCTCAATTAAGGTTGAAGTTGTGCTTCCAGGGTTTTACAAAATGGCTACACCTTTTGAAATCAAAGTGAAGGCAGCCCTCCCTGCCGCCCTACGCCTGTGCATTTTGGGCCTGTGTAGGAGTGGTAGAATTGTTGATCTCTGAATTGCCTTTGGAGTCCTTATTCTCTTGTCTTAAAGATGGCAGGTGTTCACAGTATCTATAGCTCTATAATCCAGTCCTGTATGGTCTAGGAAGTCCAAGTTCTCCTTCATTTTCTTTCATTTCCGGTTTCCTTCAGTCCCAGCTAGCAGTATTTCTGCTAGTATAATCTCATCTCTATTCCTGGTTTTTGTTAAGGTGGTTGATTATATCCCTGGTGGTTCACACCCACACTAATCTTGTTATGAAATGGTCTGCCTACCCAACCCTTAGTTTTGTTTCCTGAACATTTATTGATGTTAGTAATATTAAAATGCTGAGAATTTTCCAAGTCTTTAATTTCTGGTTTCTTTTTGCTTAGCAATTTTATGTTTAATTCATTTCCTTCTTCCCAACTTTTACTATAAGCAGTCAGGAGGAACCAGAAACTTCAACCCTTTTTGCTTAGAAATCTCCTTAGCTAAATATTCAATTGTCATGTTCTTTGCCAGTTTACTACAAGGATTGCTTTTCTTACAGTTTCCAATAATATGTTTCATTTTCATTTCCATGTAAGATCTTACCAGAATGGCATTTACCATTCATATTTCTGCCAACATTCTACTTACGGTTATTTAAGTATTGTTTGAGAAGACAGAAGATTTCTCTACAGCTCTATTATTTTCTTTATAAGCTCTCACCATTATTGCCTTTAAAAGTACTTTCACAGCAATCTCGGTTTTCTCTAACATGTACCTCAATCTAGTCTCTACCCATTATTCAGGTGCAAAGCTGCTTTCATATTTTTAGTTGTTTATTACAGCAGTCGCCCCATCACCAAGGCTTATTACTAATGTCTGTCTTAGTCAGTTTGGATTGCTATAAGAAAACACCAGAGCCTGTATGTCTTATAAACAACGGAAATGTATTTCTCACTGTTCTGGAGGCTAGAAGTCTGAGATCAGGATGCCAGTATGATATAGTTCTAATAAGCACTTTCTTCTGGGATGCAGGCTGCTGACTTCTCATATTTTCACATGGTGGAAAGAGGATGAGATAGCTCTCTGGGTTTTCTTTTTAAATGGCACTAATCCCATTTATGTGGGCTCATCCTTCTGAGCTTATTACTTCCCAAAGGCCATACCTCCTAATATCTTCATATTGGGACTTAGTATTTCAACATATGATTTTGCAGGGACATAAATATTTAACCCAAAACAACACCCAGCATAATACTTGTGATAATATTCTTGTGTAAATATCTGTTATTGTTTTCTTCACTGTACATTAAGATCCCTGAAGGCAGAGTTTATGTCAGTATTCCCAGGGCTCATGAGCACATAATCCGGCACACAGTAAGTAGGTGGTAAATAATATGAGATACATGAATGAATAAATAAATAAGAATGCAGAATAAGCAATAGTTCACTACAAATATAGTTGTACTGAAAGAATGAATGAAACCTAAACTCTTGCCAAATTAAATTTGTCCTGCGTTTTTCCAGAAAACTTTTCTCTGATTATGTTTTCTCCTGGGAATTCCTTCTAACCAATCTTCATCTGTTGATAATTAATAATTTGTATTTTCCCAGTTACTATCTTAAATGCATCCAATTATATAATGTCTATTCAGTTTCCCTGTCAGAATTGATTTCCTTCTCACATGTTTCATTTGCTTATAGTATTGTTTTTTTGCTTCTTTGAGAGATTATTTATCACATTCTACTGCAAACTATGCTCAAAAGTCTGTATATTTTCCCCAGTTTAGACTTTATGCTCCTGGGGAACGTGAATGAGTACTGTTAATACTTATTGAAGGAGGCTATAATTGACAGCTCTCTCCTCTGTATACATTTCTTCCTCCTTCCAATGAAATGAATGTTTAATTGGGTACATAGACACTAAGACAAGTAATATATTTCTCAGCCTCCTTTTTAGATAGGTTCAGGCAAATGACTAAGTTCTGACCAATGAGATATATGCTGAAGCAGTGACTTCTGGATTGTATCATTGAAGGAAATGGGTGTGGCTTTGCCCTCCTGTGTTTCTTTTCACCTGACTTGGAAAGCAAGTGAGGAGTCATTTTAGAGTCATCTCAAACCAGCACAGAGGTACAAAATCTCATGAAGGACAGAGCAAGAAGATAAAAAGAGTTCAAGGCCTAGCACCATGGGGATTATAGTCCAAGCATAACAACTCAGAGAACTTCATGCAGAAGATCTACCCTACTATTTCAGACTTTGACAGGCAGGAAAAGTGAATTTTTATCTAATTTCTGCCATTGTTATGTTTGTCCCTCAGTTACATGCAACTCACTGTACATATTCATTAATACAAATGTAATTAGAAACTGTGTAGTTTACACACTTTTCAAAGGAACACCCAACTTTCTCTAAGCTACGTGGACAGCATTTCACAAGATCCTACTAGTAAGCAGGAGTGCCACCATTTTGGATACCTTTAAATGCTTTAGCTTTATTTGGTTAGTCATTTGACCTAGGTTGTTGTGCTCTCAAAAATAATTATATTTTACAAATAAGTATCTTGAATCTGGCCAGCGTGCCACATTTTCAAATACAGAAAATTTCCTAGCATTTGCCATACTTCCCAGTGAATCACTTAACGACTT
The DNA here is from genome assembly GCF_028878055.3 of Symphalangus syndactylus. Taxonomy (NCBI): domain Eukaryota; kingdom Metazoa; phylum Chordata; class Mammalia; order Primates; family Hylobatidae; genus Symphalangus; species Symphalangus syndactylus. The sequence continues at coordinate 146,753,800 of NC_072447.2, read as the reverse complement.
ACTGCTTGTGAACATGATTTGCAAATATATATAGGTGTGTGTGTGTGTGTTACGTAGTTTTAGTCTATAACATAAAATCATGAGAAATATAAGAGAAGTCCTCTTTATGGTTTCTAGCTTTAAATTTATGTTAATGGGAGACAGAATACTGCCCACAAATTTGGAAGGTAAATGATTTTTAGTCAACCATAGATATGCATTGCAAACTAAGAATATAAACACAATTCATTTTTAGCAATAAATGACCATGAATCTAGGCAGACACAGTATAAACAATAATGCTACCTGTCTCCCAAGGTAGTTAATTAATAATAATCCCTTTGCCCCTCAAAAATGTCACTGCTTGGGTAATAAATAATAATATGTTCATCTTTGCACATCCCAAAACTTGCAGCTGAAACATAAAGCTGTCAGGTTGGAATAAAATGAGGTTCATTTATTAGAATAGTCTAATGGGCCTGAGAGTGCAGGAACGGAAGATGGTGACAGAAGATTATGATGAGTAGTTCCAACTAGGGAAAGAAATGTATGGAAAGGAATGGAAGACAAATATCTCCCATCCAGCAAGGTGTATCTATTAAAGACAAGTTCAAAAATGAGTGGTCAACCCCTGTTGCTAGAACATAGGGTACGATGCTGAGAAGATGATTTATCTTAGTGCCTTTTAGGTTATAGAGCTTATTTCTGAATATCAGGGATGGAAACAGAAATTTGATCTCCATTATCACCATGATTTAATTTTTAAAGGGTTACATCAATATATTATCAAAAATTCTTCCCTGGTATAATCTTATATAGGGTCCTCTGGTACTTTTAAACTAACTCAACTATAATTATTAGTATTTAGTAATGTATCCAGATAGCTAAAGACAAATGGTACATAATAGCCCTAGAAGAGAAGTCTAGGTTTTCATCCTTGACCCTCTCATCATGGTCAACAGTTTATAAACCCACGTTCACACACACACACAAACCCACACACATCTTTTTGGTGGTAATAGACAACATAAATTATAGGATTAGAATGTCATTTCTTTAACTTTAGGCAATTGTCTTGCCTGAAAAATGAGAGATTTAGCTTAATTGTGCTAACTTCCATCTTGTGGCTTCCTTTTTCCTGAGAATGTTGCTGATTATATTATTATACATAATTCTTCTGTTACCTCTATATGTTTAATAATATGCTTAAATATTTATCATTTGTTCTATGAAATTTACTTTGAAACATTTTATTGCGAAATAAAACACACATTTGGAAGGGTACATGGAAGAAAAACATACAGCTTACTGAAGTCAACACCCGTGTGCTTACCACAAAAAGTAAATAAAACAGTGATAATAACCCAGAAGCACTCACATGCTGTTTTCCGGGAACATGCCTCTGCATTCTCCATAAAGCTTACTGCACCCTTGACTTATATGTTAATAATTTCTCAGTTTTTCTTTATTTTGTTTACCACTTGCAACCTTAAAGACTATAATTTTGTTTCCCCTACTTTGTGTTTTATAGAAATGGAATCACACCTTATGTTTTATTTTGTGTCGTGTTTGACTTCTTTAACCCAACATTATATTTATGCCACTGTTGCTATGTGTTTATTCAGTTTCATAACTGTTTATTATTCTACCTTACAAACATGCACAATTATTCCATTCTGGTGTGGATCAGTTTTTAGCTTATTTATAGATTTGGCACAATTCATGTTTATTGGACATTTTGGATATCCTCTTTTGTGATGTGTGTGTTAAAGTTTCTCAAATATTTTAGAATATTTGAGATTGAGAGTCTTTGTCTTCAGAATATTTGGTCTTTAGAATATTTGTCTTTAGAATATTTGGATTGACAGTCTTTGTCTTATCAATTTTGAGGAATTTCTACTCCGCATAAAAGCCTTTTGTCAATTGTGTGTGTTAAAGTGTTAAATATATGTTCTATGTTCTATTCTGTGGCTTGACTTTTCAACTTTTTAAAATATATTTATCTCCATCTCTATCTCTTTTCATGCCTTTTGCATTTAGGCCTACAATCTACCTGGATTTGAAATTTTTGTACATTTATAGGGTGAGGCAAAGGTCTCATTTCATTTTTATATGGTTATCCAATTTTCTCGTTGAAATACAATTATTTTCTCCCTATTTTGAAGTGTCATGTTTGCCACAAATTAAGAGTTCAAAATTGTAGAGGACTTTTCCTGGACTCCATATTTCACTTAGGAAGTCTATTTATCTCTACTTACTCTTATAGTACCATAGTATCTTGATTACTGTTATTTTATAAATAAGTTTTGATGTCCAGTAAAACAAGTTCTCCCATCTTGTTCTTTAACATAACCTTAGTTTTCCTATATGTTTTCTGCATTTTCATTTACATTTTAGAATCAGTTTGTCAAGTCCAACAGGTAAAGGTCATTTTTTGTTGGAGTTACATTTAACCTATAGATCCATTTGTAGAAACCTGAGGGCCTCACATAGTTTAGTGTTCTAATCCATAAATATAGCATAATCCTCCATGTATTTAAATTTTCATTAATTGTGCACAATATGAATTATAAATTTCTGTATAGAAATCTTGAACATAGTTAGACTTATTCTAGGTATTTGACATATTTGGCATTATTGTAAATGATAACATTAAACTTTATTTTTGTTGTTTTTGCAGTTAAAAAGACATTACATCCAATGATTTAGTTAAATTAATTAATTAAGATAACAGATCTATAGATTCTTAGAATTTCTTAACTATATTAATTTCATCCAAAAATATGGCAGTCTGTTTCCATTCTAATATTTATATACTATATTTTTCTTGTTTTATTGTACTTTCTAGAACCTGTAGTAAAATATTGAATGAAAGTGGTAACAGTAGGCACCTTTTCCTTTTAATTGACATCAATATTTCAACATTATAACATTAAGTATAATGTATATTGACTTTGTGTTTTTGTTTAAGTTGCCCTATATCATATTAAGAACTTTGTCTTCTACTCTTAGTTTGTTGAGGATTTCTTCTTGCATGTATGTTGAATTTCTCAAATATTATTTTCTGTGTAAAAATTGAGAGTATTTAATGATTTTTCTCTTTTATTTTGTGAATGAAATATGTCCTATAGATTTTGTTTTGTTTTTTCTTATGGTAAAACACACATACCGTAATTGTTACCATCTTATTCATTGGTGACAGTTCAGTGGTATTAAATACATTCATAACATTGTGCAATCATCACCATCATCAATCTCCATAACTGCCTCCACTGAAAATGGGCTTTTCTTTTCCACCACATGGCCAGGCTGCAATCTTTTAAAACATTTAAGCTCTGCTTCCCTTTTAAATACAAGTCTCAGTTTCAGATCATTTACTCGTTCATGCATATGAGCATAGGTAGTTAGAAGTAGCCAGGTCATGTCTTGAATGCTTTGCTGCTTAGAAATTTATTCTGCCAGATAACCTAAATCATCACTCTGAAGTTTCAAGTTCACAGATCCCTAGAGCAGGGGCACAATAAAGCCAGGCTCTTTGCTAAAGCATAGCAAAAGTGACCTTTACTCCAGTTCTCAGTAGGTTCTTCATTTCTATCTGAGACCTCCTCAGCCTGGACTTCATTGCCCATATCACTATCAGCATTTGGGTAACAACAATTTAACAAGTCTCTTGGATGATCCAAATTTTTCCTCATCTTCCTGTCTTCTTCTGTGCACTTGACACTCTTCCAACCTCTGCCTGTTACCCAGATCCAAAGTTGCTTCCCCGTTTTCAGGTATTTTTAAAGCAATGCCCAAGTTTTGAGTACCAATTTTCTGTACTAGTTCATTCTTCCACTGTTAAAAAGAACTACCTGAGACTGGGTAATTCATAAAGAAAAGAGGTTTAATTGGCTCACAGTTCTGCAAGCTGTACATGGTGCAAAGTGGCTTCTGCTTCTGGATAGGCCTGGCAAAACTTACAATTATGGTGGAAGGCAAATGGGGAAGCTGGACCTTCGCATGGATGGAACAGGAGGAAGAGAGAGAGCGGAGGTGACACACACTTTTAATCAACCAGATCTCACAATAACTCACTATCACGATGACAAAACCAAGGGGGGGGTGGTGTTAAACTATGGAAAACACCTCCATGATCTAATCACCTCCCACCAGGCCCCACCTCCAACATTTGGAATTGCAATTTGACATGAGATTTGGGCAGGGACACAGATACAAATAATATAAATAGGTATGTAATTATATGTGTTATTTTTGCTTTCTCTGTCCTCTGCTATTCTCTTCCTCCTCCTCCTCCTCCTCCTCTTCCTTTTACTTATTTTCTTACACACACTCTCTCTCTTACCCTGTCCAGAGGTTTATTATTTTTTTGTTCTTTGCAAAAAACAATTTTTTTGTAATTGTTTATCCTCCCTATAGCATATAAGTCTTTAAACTATTTTATTAATTTCAACACTGACCTTGTAATTTCTCACTATAACTTCCATAGTTTTATTTTGATTATTTTATTTTACCGTTCATATTAATATTTGAATCTCACATTTTTACCTAGCACTGAAAATGAAAATCCTTATTTAGATAAACTGAAAATGTTTATTTTTAATTGTAACATCGAATAAATATATTTTAGTGAAATCACTAACATATTTGGGTGCATATGTTTCATCTTACACTATGATTTATATTTATCCTCTCTAATTTTCTTTTCTACTGCTTTTGATATTTCTTTTAGATAGATCTAGTATTTAAAACTAGCATTTCTCTTTTTTTCTTGTCAGTTTGGAAGTTACACATAATTACAAAAGTTTTTCACTGATTACCATAGACTTTAAAACATGAATATTTGATTTATCAGTGTTTAATGTTAATTGATACCTTAACCACTTCCAGGAACTTGTAAAAGGATGAGGATATTAGAAACATTTGAATATTTAAATCCATTTATCCACTCAAAATTTATTTACTATTTAATTTGCCATGAGGAATTATAAATTAGAACACAATGTTTATATAAATTTACACATATATTTAAGTATTTGCTGCTCTTTATTCCCATCTTTATCTCCAAATTTATATCTGAAATTATTTTTTTTCCTGCTTGAATTGCTGAGGAATATCCTTTATGTGTGTATATGTATGGGTGTGCATGTGTGTGTAGACATAGATATGTACAACCAATGCATGTGTACCGTTACTGAATTCTATTAGGATTTAGTTTTGTTAAATAAGAAAGTCTTAATTTCCTTTTTATTCTTAAAGAATATTTTTGTTGGGTAAAGAATTGTAAGTTGGCTGGTTGCATTTTTCTGTTAATGGGTCAGCTATTAGTCTAATTCTTACTTTTATAATGTTTCCTCTTATTTTATGTTAGGTTACTTTTTAAAAGTTAACTGTTGTCTTGATTTTTAAAGTTTTTTGTTTGCTTGTTTTCTGTGATGTGTTTAAGTGTATTTTTATTTAAATAATTCTGCTTTGGGCTCCTTGGATTTATTGAACATGAAAATTAATATACTTCATGAATTTTGAAAAGTCCACAAACATAATCTCTTTTGAATGATTCAAATAATGCTTTTATATCATGCTTTTTACCTTTTCCTTCTGGAATTCTAATTAAATATACATTAACATGTTTTAACATTTAAAATTATTTTATTATACAAAATACTTGTTTATTTCAGAAATTAATATTACATGCACAAGAAAATATTGAAATTAACTTCTAATCTCAGACAAACTTCAGAATAATTCCGTGAAGAACCAGATAAAGGTCATCGGAATTTCAATTGGGTTTCAATTAACAGGGCAGAGTTTTGCAAAAATAAAAAATGGAATCTTAGCAAAGTTGATCTTCCTCTCCTGGAACTTGCTGTATCTTCTGATTCAGAAATCTTCATCCCATTTTATTTCTATTTTTATTTTTAGTGGTAATGGATAGTTTAAAGAAAATAATTTGATTTTTGTATAATTAAATTATATTTATACTCTACTGAATTATTCATTTGATTAATGTGTCTTCCTTTCTTGAATCGTAATGCTTATTTCTAGCATTGGCTGAGACTTATGAGAGAATATCTTATGGTAGAGCTAAGAGTTGGCCCTGTTTTTCTTTTTTAAACAGCTTTACTGAGATACAATTCCCATATCATAAAGTTCACCCACAAAAAGTATGCAATTCAGTGGTACTGACTATCTTGACAGAGTTCTGCTGCCATCATCATAAATCAATTTTAGAAAATTTTCATTACCCCAATTGCCATAAAAACCCAAACCCAAGAGCAGTCCCCACCATTGGCATTCTAGCTTTTTCCCCAGGTCCAGGCTACCCGTAATCTATTTTTGGTTTCTATAGATTTGTCTATTCTAGACTTTTCACATAAATTAAATTATATATGTTTTCTAGTATTTTCTTGATGATTTTTGCATCAATATTCATCACAGATATTGGCCTGTAATTTTCTTTTATTGATGTGTCTGTCTGGTTTGGGTATCAGAATAGCACTAGCCTCACAGAATGAGTTTGGAAATATTTCCTCCACCTCTGTTTTTCAGAAAAGTTTGAGTAGTATTGGTAATCTTAATGTTTGACAGAATTCAGCAGTGAAGCAGTCAGGTACCAGGCTTTTCTTTACTAGGAGACTCTATTATGACTTCAATCTTGTTACTGCCTTCTCACTTGTGGTATTTTTTTTCATTCTTGCTGGAGCATGTATCAGTACAGTACTCCATTTTTTAATTGCCAAATAATATTTTATTGCATCAATATATCACATTTTATTTATTCATTCATTAGTTGATGGGAATTTGTGTTGCTTCCATTTTTGGCTATTATAAAAACTGCTGATAAGAGCAATCCATGGTCCCAGTGTTATGTGGACATATATTTTAATTTACCTTGGGTATTTACCTAGGATTAGAATCACTTCATCACATAGGAGCTCTGTGTAACATCTTAAGGAGCTACTAAACCGTTTTTCAGTGAAACTTGGGTAATGCATAAGGGTTCCAGTTTCTCCACCAGTAACTAACACATTTTATTTGCTGCCTTTTGTCTTATAACCATTCTAGTTGATGTGAAATACTATCTCATTGGAGTTTTTCATTTCCCTAATGGCTAATAGTTTTGAGCAATGCTTTTATGAGCTTATTGGCCACTAATAACCTTCATCCATTCTTTAATTTATGGTCATTTAGATACTTTCTATATTTTGGCTACTGTGAATAATGCTGCAATAAATAGGGGACTGCAGATAGCTCTTCTGATTTCACTTTTTTTGGATATTTACCCAGAAGTCGGATTGCTGGATCATATGGAAATACAGTAATTTTTAACTTTTGAGAAGCCTCCATATTGTTTTCCATAACAGCTGTACCAATTTACTTTACAACTAACAGTTTGCAAGTGTTCCCTTTTTTCTACATCCCTGCTAACACTTGTTACCTTTAGTTGTTTTGATAATAGCCCTTCTAACTGGGGTAAGGTGGTATCTTATTGTGGTTTTAATTTGCATTTCCTTGATACTTAGAGATGTTTAGCATTTTCTCATGAATCTGTGGGCCATTTGTATGTATCCTTTTGAGAAATGCCTGTTCAAATCATTTACTCAATTTATAACTGGGCCATTTTCTTGTTATTGAATTGTTTATTGAGTTTCTTATATATTTTGGATATTAGCAACTTATCAGATGTATTGTTGGCACATATTTTCTCCCAGTCTGTAAGTTGTATTTTCACTGTTTCGAATGTACCCTTTTCTGTGTAGAAACTTCTAAATTGATGCAATCCTATTTGTCTATTTTTGCTCTTGCAGCCTATGCTTTTGAGTTCCTATCTAAGAAGTCATTCCCTTATATTTTTTCTGGTAGTTTTACAGTTTCCTGTTTTATGTTGAAATATTTAATCCATTTTCCATTGATATTTGTATATTGTGTGAGATGAAGGTTGGTCCAATTTCATTCTTCTGTGTGTGAATATCCAGTTTTCCCAACATAATTTATTGAAGAGACTGTATTTTCCTCAATATATGTTCTTGACATTTTTGTTAAAAAGCAATTGACTGTTGCGTGTGTTTATTTCTGGGCTTTCAACTCTGTTCCATTGGTTGATATGTCTGTTTTTAGGCCAATACCATGCTGTCTTGTTTGGAATAGCTTTATAATATATTTCGAAATCAGGCGGTGTGATGCTTCCAGTTTTGTTCTTTCAGCTTAAGATTGTTTTGACTATTCAGTGTATTTTGTGGTCATATACAAATTTTAGAAAGTTTTTCTATTTCTGTGAAAAATAGAATTAGAATCTGGATAGGAATTCAATTAAATCAGTATATCATTTTGGGTAGTATGGATATTTTAACACTATTTATTCTTCCAATTCATGAACATGAGACCTTTTCATTTATCTGAGTCATTTCAAATTTCCTTTATCAATGTTTTACAGTTTTCAGTATCTGTCTATATATGTAGACAGATAGATTAGATAGATAGATAGATAGATAGATAGATAGATAGATAGATAGATAAATAGATAGATAATTTTCTTTTCCCTTATTTGTATTCAAAAAGATATCAAATTCTGGTTTTTGCCACGTGTGTGTGTATGTGTGCGTGTGTTTTGCCATGGAGGAAGAATACAGTTGAGCATAAAATATAACTTATGCTCAAGAAAATCTTATTTTCTTGGCTTTTGTCTCACAAAACACGAAGCCTATTCAGGAAAATATTCCATGAGTCTAATAGGGAGATGAGGGAATAAAAGACTAAATTTGGGAAAGCTATTTCCCTCTGACTAAAGAGATTCTTCTAGAATAAAAAAGAAAAAGAGTCTTTATATCCCATCAGTGACAGGGCCTAGAGCTCTGTCTTTTAGTTGTGCCTTAAAGAAAGGGCAATATTTTAAGAAGAAATAGCTCTATGGTTCTGATGTTGATTATTCTTCCCTTTTCCCCAACCATGGTTTGAAGACAACAGAACCACTACACTTGCAAAAATCATATGAATTTGGACAATGGTTTTCTGACCAATGACTGATGACAAAAGAAGCCTCTTAAATGCTGAAGAGCTACATAACTCTCTCTCTAGTTTTGTACTGCCCTGGGGGAAGAGTCTCAAAAGTGACTGTAGATGAAACTTCCACCTGTGTGATAGCCTGAAGGCTTGATGTCAAAATAAGTTGTAATCAAATTAAGAAATATTTAATCTCTTGTCGACTAGAGTTTGTGGACTTTGAATTGTATCCATTACCCTTGAGTATTATTTCTAGCTATTCAGTACAGTTTATATTTAACTCACAAGCTACCTATAAGTCTTCTCCTCATATTTCAAGACCCAGCTCAAATGAATACACCTTTAAGTTCTCAGCAGATTTATTCATCTTTTCTCTTCATAGTGAAATAAATATACATATACAGACATACACACATACACACACATATATATGTGTGTGTGTGTGTATATATATATATATGTGTGTGTGTATGCCTCCATCATACCTTATCACTCACCAAATTTATTATAGTTAAGCATTGTTCTTCCTTATTATAGATGAACATTAGAAGAACGAGGTTTTGCCACACAGTCACACCTTTGTATAACAACATTTCAGTCAACAGACCACCTATATGACAGTGGTTCCGTAAAATTATTTCCCTTATTTTTACTATGTCTTTTCTAGCTTTAGATATGTTTAGATACATTAATACCATTGTTATAATTGTCTACAGTGTTCAGTACAGTCACATGCTATACAGGTTTGTACAGTGTTCAGTACAGTAACATGCTATACAGGTTTGTAGCCTAGGAGTAATAGGCTACACCATATAGCCTAGGTGTGTAATAGGCTATACCATCTAGGTTTGTATACTGCACTCTATGATGTTCACACAAAGTCACTTAATTTATTGGAACATATCCCAGTGATTAAGCAACACCTGATTGTATTAAATTCTGTGTTCCTATGTCCTAGTAGAGTGACTGGAGCCTGGTTTGTGTTCAACACATTTTTTCAATTGTATTATTATTTTTATTATTCTTTTTTTAGAAATTTAGTTTAATTAGTTCATTGTGCAAAAGCTATAAATTAAAAGCTACTTGACATAATAGAGTTGTTTCAACATACAAGATTAATTTTGATACTACATTATGGCTATTAATTAAACCATAAATAATCATTTACATAGGAAGCCAAAGGCTTCTGACAAAAAATAAAATATTCAATAATATAATCCTTAAGGGACATTTGTCCTGCACTGAGGAAGCAGCTGAGGTCTTGGTAGTGATAAAAAAATAGACTCAAAGTTTTCCATTTAGATGAGCAAAGTATAGCAAGAAGAAATCTGATCATTATTTGATTAACACATGAAACATAATTATCTTTGTTGCATATGAGTAATGGAAGTGGACACTTGGGAAGAGAAATTATATATATCATTGGAAATAAAAACATACTTGGGAAGTATATTTTAAATGAATTGCTGAAAGAAAGATTTAAGTAACATAGCAAGTCAAAAGACAATGGTATTGGTAAAATGTTAGTAATGTTACCGACCATAAAAATTGTCATTATCTTAGCAAGTGCCATTTTCCAGAAAGGGAAGAAAGAGATAGATGTTAGCAGCAAGGAAGTTTGGAAGCAGGAGTCCAGATAGGACTATAGTCTCGGGAAGGATGGATAATCTGTAGCATCTGCCCAAATCATTCTAGTCCTCCCCGCACCACCCCCACCACTCCATGTTAAATCTACTCTTTATCCAAAAGTCAGAGTGATATTTCTAAATGTAACTCCAGTCCTATCACCCTTGACTTCTCATTTAAAACCATTTAATGGACCCCTATTACCCAAAAGACAAAGTCTAATATTCTTAACATGGTACATTAGGCACTTCATGAATCGGCTGATGCCTATATCTCCAGAATCATTGCCATTTACTGTTTCATAATTCATATTTCACCCATATGAAACTACTGTGAGTTTCTTGATATAGATACACTTTGGTTTAAAATTGGCTTTAATAAAAATAAGAATTTGTTGGCTCAAAAATTTAAGAAAGTTTCAGACATTCAATCCATGGAGAGGATAAGGATTTAGCTAGGCCTGAAAAACACTAGGTACTAAAGATGTGACATGACCTGAGCTTTATTTCATTTCTCTTAACTTTGCTTTTGTCAACTTATTAGATTCATTCTTTCATAACATAGAAAAGGTGGATTTAACGACCTTCCTCCAAAATTCACATTTTCCAGGAACCTCAGAATGTAAACATATTTGGAAATAGGCTCTTCACTGATGTCATAAGTTAAGATAAGGCCATACTGGATGACAGAGGACCCTATATGCAATGACTGGTAATCTTATAACAAGAGGAGAGAATACACAGAGACACAGAGAGAAGAAGGCCATGTGAAGACAGAGACTGAGATCGGAGTTGATGCTACTGCAAGCCAAACAACAACAAGGATTGCTTTGAGCCACTGCAAGCTAAGGAGAGGCAAGGAAGGATTCTTCCCTAGAGTCTTTAGCAAAACATTGTTCTATTTACACCTTGAGTTTGGAATTCTGGCATCCAGATCTGTGAGAGAATACATTGGTTCAAGCCACCAGTTTGTGGTAATTTGTTATGGCAGCCCCAAGACACTAATAAAATGACCAGCCTATTTAATGCTGCAACAAAACCACCTAACCCAGATTCCACTTTCCCCTCCTTTTTACTTTTCCTATAACTGATGACCTAATAATTTTCTACTATAGTTCATTGATCCCAAGATGCAATGCTTTTTTTTCACATTGTATCATCTCTGAAATTGGAATGAATTTTGCAATCAATGGCCTGTCATATTTATTTACCAATGCCTTTTTTTTTGTTCTTAGTGGTACATAAAACCATGGTGTTCTTTACAATTAATAACATCTTAGAGGCAATAACATATGGTTAACTTATCTATTATTTATGTTAATTATTTTCTGTTTCCCTCTACCTCATCCACCCAGATACATGAGGCAATGGGTCTTTGATTTGTTCACTGCTTTTTCTCAGCACCTAGAGTGATGTTTGGCATGCTGCAGGGACTTAACACATTAATAGATAGTATATTATCAGCAAATATTTAGTGAACTTAACCAAAGTATATCTCCAGGCATTGAGTAACAGTCACTTGACCATCTCTCATTTTTTTAATGAGCCACTGGAAGAAGGCTTTTACTTCTTCCTTTCCAATTAGTCTGAAATTACTATTATTTATTTTGTTTTGTTATCTAGGCATGTTAATAATAACTTGCAATTATTTCATATTTTGAAAGTTTAAACATTTCTCATAATTATCACTTTTGATAAAATAAAATTCTAACTCACAGGGATGTGAAGCTTATTATTTTAATTTTAAAGATGAGAAAACTGAGGTTCAGAGGTACTAAAGCATTTTGTCTAAAGTTATAGGTCACCAAGAATTTCCTAGTACTCTTCTTCCTAACCCAGTGCTCTGTTTTGGGTCTCCTAATGTAATCCAGTATGTAAATGCTACAATTTAACACATATAGGACTTCAGAAATCCTTGCAGATTTTCGTAATTTTCTGGGAATTTTTAGAGTATAAAAGAGAAACCAGAGGAACAGATGGCAATGAATTATATATAGCAGCATGTTTTTAAATGGCATAAGTAATCTACATTTCAAATATATATTTGTGGAGGCAGATATGTTAATCAGATATAGATATAGTTATATGCATATGTAATATGAGTAACTGTATTATAAATATATCAGAGAGATAAACAGCTTGGTAAGGGCATCCCTGTATCCCTACCGAAGGTGCATTCATTCACAAAAATCAAAATGTACATTGGGGTTTAGATCTACAGCCCTGATATAAATAGACATACTATTGTTGTTAAGAATCATTTTAATTGTTTTCAAATATACACTGTATAATGAAATATAGTAGACTTTACGGCACTGTATTTTAACAAAAAAAATGGATAGATATGAAAAAAAACTGGTATGTAAAACCAAAACATAGGGTGATTATCAAGCAAATCAGAATTGCTTTAGACTTTGGGATGTGTTGCATTCCGGGATTAACTAGAGTTTAGCTTAAAAGACACAGTGAGAGACCCTAGAAACTGCCTTGGGTTCACTCCCTGCCTGTACACAGCTTTTTAACTCTGCTGGATTATTTAGTTTCATGTCATTCTCAAACACAATATGTAAGACAGGTGAGTATCCACTGTTGGAATGGGCTAGGATTTAGTTGACTGTGATATTTTGTTGCAAATACCAAAAGCAATGGGGTTTCTTACTGATGTTTCACTGAGAAATACAGAAGTAAGAGATGCGAAAACAAAGTTAATTAATACTATCCATAAGTTTATTTTTAAGTTCTCAGTTTCACATTCAAGGGCTTCCACAATATAGATCTAGTCTAATCTTCTATTCCCATCATATATTACCTTCTACTCTACACTATGCTCTAGTCAAACTCAATTGTGTTTTTCTTCAAAAATTTTCTACGAACAGTACTTTAATTATATCCTGTAGTCACATTTCTTATGTAGAATCATATATGGCTTTCTTCTCCCTCTTCCTTTTCAAGCTAATGTAACTTAGTAATTAAGGCTCTGGACAGTGGAATCAGACTAAACGAAGGTCAGATTATAACTCTCTCACCTGTTTTATTTGTAATCTTAGACATGAGACAAAATTTCTCTGATCATTGAGATCTTCATCTGTAGGTTATAGTAATGTAGTATGTACCTCACAGTCATAAGCAAATAAATAATGAATAGCATATGACATTAGGTTGTGATGAAAGAAATATAATATATAAATTTATAAATGTATGAATATATATACATGTGTGTGTGTATTCAAATATATGTTTCTGTGTGTATTCTAAAGCAGTTTCCAATTTGTCAAAAGGCAGGATGACTTATCCAAGCTAGCTCAGGGTTCATTTAAGAGCACTTTGGCTACAGAAGGCATATGCCCCCACTCTTCTCATGTTTTTCCTAGGGAAATTAAATTACAGTTATAGCAGTTTCCTCATGCTATCTTAACAAAGTATCACAAACTGCCTGACTTAAACAACGAAAAATATTTCAGTTCTGGAGTCTAGAAGTCTAAAATGGAGGTGTCATCAGGGTTGGTTCATTGGAAGGCTGTGAGGAAAGGATGCATTCCAAGCCTCTCTCCTTGACTTGTAGATGGCTGTCTTCTCCCTGTGTCTTCAGATTGTCTTCCCTCTGTACATGTCTATCCCTGTCCAAATATCCTTTTTTTTTTTTTTTGAGATGGTGTCTTGCTCTGTCGCCCAGGATGGAGTGCAGTGGCGCGATCTCGGCTCACCACAACCTCCACCTCCCGGGTTCAAGTGATTGTCCTGCCTCAGCCTCTCGAGTAGCTGGGAGTAGCTGGGACTACAGGCGCATACCACCACGCCTGGCTAATATTTTTGTATTTTTAGTAGAGATGGTGTTTCACCTTGTTGGCCAGGCTGGTATCGATCTCCTGACCTTGTGATCTACCTGCCTTGAATTCCCCAAGTGCTGGGATTACAGACGTGAGCCACCGCGCCCAACCCAAAATATCCCTTTTTATGAGAACACAGTCTTACTGTATTAGGGCCCACACTGAAGACCTTGTTTAACTAGATTACATTTGCAAAGACCCTATTTCCAAATAAGTTTACATTTACAGGTATTGGAAATTAGGAGTACAACATCTTTGGCAGGGAAATGATTCAACCCATGACAAGAATTAAGGCAGTGAAAAAAGCCAGACCCAGAAATGCAAATGTCACATGATTTCACTTGCATGTGGGAGCTAAAAAAAAAAAAAAAGTGATCTCATAAAGGTAGAGACTAGAATGATAGATGCCAGGGATTGGAAAGGGGATGTGGGTGGGAGGGAGGAAAAGGAGAGGTTGGTCAATGGGTGCTAACATACAGTTAGAGAGAAGGAATAAGTTCCAGTGTCTTTAGCACAGTAGAATGACTTTAGTTAACAACAATTTATTATGTATTTGAAAATAGCCAGAAGAGAAGACATGAGAGGTACCTAACACATAGAAATGATAAATACTCAAGGTGATCAACACCCCCAATACCTTGATTTGATTATTAAGCAGTCTATACATGTAACAAAATATCACACATACCCCATACATATGTAAAATATTATGTATCAATAAAAATAAATTTTACAAGAATTAAGACAGTAAAAATGGATCTGGGAGCAAGAAAGGACACTGAAGTCCAGTGCAATAGCTCTGAAGCTGAAACTCAGAAAGAAGTGCCAGCCTGAATGCTTGCTGTCCACACTGAATAGAGACATCTGGCTGACTGTAATTTGTGAAATTTGCTTCAGATTCTCTAAATTATTTTTTAAAATATATTTGAAGGAGTTTAGAAGGTGCTGAAAGTATATGCCCAAGTTAAATTAAAACAATTTCTATGAAATTATATATAATTAGCCTTAATGTGGAAATTTTGAATTAGAAATTTCTCTAGAAAGTTCAAAGCCTTACTTTGAGGTTAAATTATGACTCAATATAATTCAAATTATTATTACTTTCATAGAAATAGTAATAATGCATATAGATAAAATTACTTTTAATTGACTATCAAATTGATTTAAATAAAAAGATCAAAGTTATGTATTTACTTTAGAAAGAAGCTCTTTGGGAAGCTACTTGTGAGGTGTCTATACCAATGTATTTAATAAGAAACTCAGAGATCTTTATTTTAGTCAAGTCACAGTGTTAATTCATCTGATTATTGGATCTGGCATACAAGTCTATAATCCAAATCAGGCTTTAGGACAAGTGCCCACTGTATACAGAGTGTCTCCAAGAAAATATTATGCAAGGTATTATAGCCCTGGGTGTGCTCACATGTCAACACACTTCAATAGGGCTAATATTAATTATGATTGGCATAAAGCTTTGCCACTGACTCAGCTTATTTTCTAAAGGTATGTTTCTGTCCAGTTAGGTAAGAGTGGTCAGTTTTCTGGCTCCAAAATCTAGGATGTTTGGCTTTTCATCTTCTTTCTTACTGTGCCATATTGCTCTGCTCCACCTTACCATCTGCCACCCGACTCCTCACCCTCAAAAAGTATATCTGCATAAGTTCAGAAAAAAGAAAAAGAAATGAAGTAAAAAGTGATCCGCTTTTTCCTTGCAAGGTCACATATTCGAATGCAGTATCTTGGCTGTTAAAAAGAAAAATAATACCTTTTTACATAATTAAAGCAAGCACAGGCCTCTGTGCCCTGTTTCCATCTATTTCCTTTTTAACAAATGTCGGCAACTTGGCTGAATATCTGAGTACCTGAGTCATAATTCCCAGTGTTATACTGCTTTATTATCTATAGTCTCTCCAATCCTCAGATCAGATGTACATGAGAAAGAAGCCCCGTGTTGTCTCCCTCCTGTAGCAGGGCCTCAGAATCCCCAGGGATGCTGGTCTTACCTGCTCCTTGATTTAGGTCCTTTCCTTTATATTTAAACATCAAAATAATATTACCAGACTGCTTTCCCAGCTAAATTCTAACCTGATCTACTTTTTTTTCTTCTTTTTTAAGAATCAAAAGCTAAAAGTAGATAAGGGTGAGAGGAAAAAGCAATATTCAAAAAACAGTATGAAAATTCCTAAGAGGGCCTGGACCAGGACCACATAGGAGCAACTATTTATTCTTTATTCAACATATAGTTTATTGAGTATTCACTATTTACCAAACACTTTGAGGGATCTCGGAAGGCGTAAAGCTTAGTCCATTCCCTCAAGGAACTGCTGACTAGAAGTGGAGTCCATGGGATATAAACAAGGATGACATAAAGTAGAATGCAGTAAGTGTTATAATTAGCATACAAATAATGTTCTGTAGAAGGATAGAGAAAACAATTATTTGTTCTGACCATAGGAATATTTTCTCTTTTTTTCCCCTTAACTTTTATTTTAAGTTCAGTGGTACAGGTGCAGGAAGTGCAGGTTTGTTACATAGGTAAACATGTGCTTGGTGGTTGGCTGCACAGATCAACCCATCACCTAGGTATTAAGCCCAGAATCCATTAGCTCTTCTTCCTGATGCTCTCCCTCCTCTCCCCCATTGACAAGACCCAGTGTCTGTTGTTCCCCCCACCCATATGTCAATGTGTTCTCATAATTCAGCTCCCCCTTATAAGTGAGAAAATGTGGTGTTTGGTTGTCTGTTCCCGCATAATAGTGTTACATAGTTTATATGTACCATATTTTTTTATCCAGTCTGTCATTGATAGGTATTTGGGTTGATTCTATGTCTTTGCCGTTGTGAATAGTGCTGCAATGAACATATATGTGCATGTATCTTTAGAGTAGGATGATTTATATTCCTTTGGGTATATACCCAGTAATGGGACTTCTAGGTCAAGTGGTATTTCTGTCTCTGGGCCCTTGAAGAATCACAACACCATCTTCCACAAAAGTTGAACTAATTTACACTCCCACCAACAGTATAAAAGCACTTCTTTTTCTCCACAACCTCGCCAGTATCTGTTGTTCTTTGACTTTTTAATGATAGCCATTCTGACTGGCATGAGATGGTATCTCACTGTGGTTTTGAGTTGCGTTTCTCTAACTATCATTGATGTTGAGCTTTTTTTCACATGCTTGTAGGCTACATGTATGTCTTTTTTTTGAGAAGTGTCTCTTCATGCAGCTCCTCCACTTTTAAATAAGGTTTGTTTTTCTTTTGTAAATCTCTGTAAATTAATTGTAGACTCTGGAGATTAGATCCTTGTCAGATGGATAGCTTGCAAAAATTTTCTCCCATTCTCTAGGTTGTCCGTTTGCCATGATAATAATTTGTTTTGCTTTGCAGAAGCTCTTTACTTTACTTAGATCCTATTTGTCGATTTTTGCTTTTGTTGCACTTACGTTTGGTGTTCTTGTCATGAAATATTTCCTTGTGCCTATGTCCTGAATGGTATTGCCTAGAATTTCTTTGGGGTTTTTATAGTTTTGGTTTTTACGTGTAAATTTTTAATCCATCTTGAGTTAATTTTTGTATATGGTGTAAGAAAGGGACTTGCCTTGTCTCAGATGAGACTTTAAACTGTCGACTTTTGGGTTAATGCTGAAATGGGTTAAGACCTTGAGGAACTGTTGGGAAGGCATGATTGGTTTTGAAATGTGAGAACGTGAGATTTGGGAGGGGCCAGGGGAGGAATTATATGGTTTGGCTCTGTGCCCCCACCCAAATCTCACCTTGAATTGTAATCCACATAATCCCTGTGTGTCAAAGGGAGGGCCAGGTGGAGGTAATTGGATCATGGGGGCAGTTTCCACCATGCTGTTCTCATGAGAATGAGTGAGTCTCATGAGATCTGATGATTTTATAAGCATCTAGTATTTCCCCTGCTTGCACTCACTCCATCCCGCTGCTCTGTGTAGAAGGTGCCTGCTGCTTCTTTGCCTTCCACCATGATTGTAAGTTTCCTGAGGCCTCCCCAGCAATGAAGAACTATGAGTCAATTAAACCTCTTTTATAATTAACTCAGACTCAGGTATTTCTTCATAGCAGCATGCGAATGGACTAATACACCTACCAACCCCCCCCCAAAAAAAAAAAAAAAAAGCCCAGGACTACATGGATTCACAGCTGAATTCTGCCAGATGTACAAAGAAGAGCTGGTACCATTTCAACTGAAACTATTCCAAACAATTGAAAAGGATGGACTCCTCCCTAACTTATTATATGAGGCCAGCATCATCCTGATACCAAAACCTGGCAGAGATACAACAAAAACAGAAACCTTCAGTCAAGCATCTTCGAAAACATTCATGGCAAAATCCTTAATAAAATACTAGCAAACTGAATCCAGCAGCACATCAAAAAGCTCACCCACCATGATCAAGCTGATTTCATTCCCGTGTTTTAAGGCTGGTTTAATATATGCAAATCAATAAATGTGATTAATCACATAGACAGAACTAAAGACAAAAACCACATGATTATCTCAAGAGATGCAGAAAAGACTTGTGATAAAATAAACACTCTCAATAAACTAGGTACTAAAGGAACATACCTCACAACAATAAGAGACATCTATGACAAACCCACAGCCTATACCATACTGAATGAGCAAAAGCTGGAAGCATTGCCCTTGAAAACCAGCACAAGACAAGGATACCCTCTCTCACCACTCCTATTCAATATAGTATTGGTAGTTCTGGACAGGGCAATCAGGCAAGAGAAAGATATAAAGTCAGCACAAAAGCTTCTTAAGCTGATAAGCAACTTCAGCAAAGTCTCTGGATACAAAGTCAGTGTGCAAAAATTGCTAGCATTCTTACACACCAACCACAGGGAAGCAGAGAGCCAAATCATGAATTAACTCTCATTGCAAATTGCTACTGAAAGAATAAAATTCTTAGGAGTACATCTAACAAGGGAAGTGAAGGACCTCTTCAAGGAGAACTATAAACCACTGCTCAAGGATATTTTTTCAGGTGTGACATTTGACTTGTGTTCAGAAATATGAGTAATGTCTTAGTCCATTGGTGCTGTTATAACAAAATACCTGTGACTAGGTAGTCTATAAACAGCAGAAACTTATTACAGTTCTAGTGACTAGGAAGTCAAAGGTCTAAGTGACAGCAGATTTGGTGTCTGATGAGTGCTGCTCTCTGCTCCAAGATGGTGCCTTATTGCATCATCACATGGCTGAAGGCAGAAAGGCAAAAGGGACCTATCTATTTCCCCCCAGGCCTTTTTTGTTGTTGTTGTTGAGACACAGTCTCACTCTGTCACCCAGGTGGGAGTGAAGTGGCATGATCTTGGCTCACTGCAACCTCTGCCTCCCAGGTTCAAGTGATTCTTCTACCTCAGCCTCCTGAGTAGCTGAGACTACAGGCGTGCACCACCATGCCTGGCTGATTTTTGCATTTTTAGTAGAGACAGGGTTTCATCATGTTGACCAGGCTGGCCTCGAACTCCTGACCTCAAGTGATCCACCCACCTCAGCCTCCCAAAGTGCTGGGATTACAGGTATGAGCCACCACCCCCGCCCCCACTAGGCCTTTTATAAGAGCACAAATTCATTCATGAGAGTGAAGCCCTCATAACCCAGTCACCTTCTGAAGACCAGATAACTTCATATTGTTGCATTGGGAATTAACTTCCAACATAAACTTTGAAAGGCACACAAATGTTCAAACCATAGCAGGTAGGATTTCAAAAATTGATTAAGAGCCTACCATGCAGAATGTTTTCATCCAAAGAATGGAGATGTGTACCTTTAAAGGCAAGTGATCTGATAAATAATTGTGCATCTAAATACTCAACTCAAACTTTTCCCAATATTTTCCATTATTCTGAAAACTTTCTCAATTCTCTTGGGCCAAGTCAAAAACATTTCACATAGAGCTATTTCTATAGGCTAAAACCAGCCAAAATTATAGACAGAGATACTGTATCTTCATTGGTTAACATGAAAGGTAACTCATAACTTACAAGGGTTTTAAGAAGATCAAATGAGGGAATATATATAAGAAAGGGTTTGGCACCACAGACTCTGCTTACTGTACTCATTGAATTTCTAATTATATGTCTTGCTTTATTTTTGTCTCTCTTAATGGATTATAAATTCTCTGAAGAATGGTGTTTTTCTTGTTACCTCAGCACGCAGTGCAATATCTAATGTGATGCGTGTGCTTAATAAGTATTTTTGATTGAAAAATATAAATAAAAGAAGTTATGGGCCTATAATTTCTATATAGATATTATGTGGTTAGTATTAATGCTGTATATCATATTTGACTCATTTCCTATTTGTGACCATAAAAGCAATTATAAAGCCTAAGCCTAATTGAAAATCAATCCAAACATCTTGTCTTTACTTAACGCCACTCTCCCTTTATATCAAATATTCCTTATTGGAAGTAAAATATGTAGCCTAAATTAAGGTGTTTCCCCAAACCTGGAGAAGTAAATATTAGAGATGGTAAGATTCTTTGGTATATTCTAGTACAACTTCAATATTTCATAACTGAGGAACCTGAAGATCAGAGAGGGAGAGGATTTACCAATCCTGACATCTTAATAACAAAGCCAGGGATAAACCATCTGATTCAAGCCCAATTCTCATTTCAGAACACCATGTTGAATTTTTGAGCATTCATCAAACTAAGCCATAATCTTTAATGTGCTATGACTGGTTTCCCTCACAGCTATATTTTGAAAGATACTGTTTAGATAATCATGTTCAATGAGTATCCCAACAATGATCTTCAGGGACATTCTTATGCTACAATACCATTTCTTTGTCTCATTCAGTTTATTTGATGATCCAATCAGTATCAATTATTATTAAGCGTATTCCATGTCAGTAAATAGCTTTCTCTATGAACTGGTATGTTAGGGACCGCCAACAAACAATGATCTAATATAACAATTTTATTAACCAGAAAGGTTAGAGTGACAAATACTAGTGTGGCAGCTATTTATTGCTAAAACTACCCTCCAGGAGTGCCAAAGGCATCTGAGCCTGCTGAGGGATATAGCTGAAATGGGGCAATATTCTTTTCCTTGAAAACCAATGGCAAAGTAGATAATTTTTTAAAAAACTAAAATGACAAGTCAAAAAACAAGTAATGAATATAAAAGCATAGCTATGTGAACAAGAGTAACCTAAACGGTATCACCATCATTATCATCTATTAAAAATTTACCATGTATTATACACTGTTTGGGATGCTTTTTAGGTATCATCTAATTTATTCTTCACAATAGTGTTACACTATATTTTCATACTAATTTTTCAAACAAGGAAACCAAAGCATTTACAAGTTCCATAAAAGGCCTAGTGGGGGTGGGGGTGGTGCATTTACAATTTCACACAGCTAATAAATAGCAGAGCTGTTATTTTAACCCAGGCCATTTGATGCTTGAACTCCATATTATGTTATTATAATGGGATAAAATACAAGTAAGATAGATCCAGTTGAGAGAAATCCTTTAATGCCAGATTGAATTAAAACTTGGAATAAAAAATAAAGAAGCTTCTGTATTCTTGCCTAGGGTAGTGGATGTTTAAATGAAAAAAATTTATACATATAATTAACAGGACAAAATTTTCCAGGTAGAATGAGCAGAGCCATGAAGCAGAAAAAAACCAGTGTGAAGAGGGCTGAGGCTAGATAAGTGGCAAGAGCATCAGACAGGAGAGTACATGTTCCAACACACATCCTATAAATAACTGACATAACTTAATGTGCTATGATTAATGAAGTGTGGGAAGGAGAAAGTTGAGAGAAAAGCCAAAGATAACTCAGAAGTCAATACTCAGAAATAAGAATGGCCAGCTGTAAAAGGGAGCATCTTGAATGAAGAGAAAAATTGAGAAATAGTTTTTGTTTTGAGTTTCAATTCAAGGTGAGACTCATGTGATAGCAGTTTGTGCTATTGAGATCTTGACCTGTCAAAGCCTGCTGCTGTGATTTGTAGCCTTATCGTTATGATTTGTAGCCTTATCATTTCTTAGTGAAAATCAAAATCAAGCCTTTTCCCGAGGTAGTGAAAGATTGTGTTTACATACTACTGATACGGTTTGGCTCTGTGTCCCCACCAAAATCTCATGTTGAAATATAATTCTTAATTTTGGAAGAGGGTCCTCATGGGAGGTGACTGGAACTCAGAGGTGGTTTCTAATGGTTTAGCACGATCACCCTAGTGCTGTCTCATAATAGAGTTCTCAAGAGATCTGGTTGTTTAAAAGTGTGTAGCATCTCCCCCTCTCTTTCTTTTCCTTCTGTTCTGGCCATGTATGATGTGCCTCCTTCTTCTTCACTTTCTACCATGATTGTAAGTTTCCTGAGGCCACCCAAGTCATGCTTCCTGTACAGCCTATGGAGACATGAGTCCATTAAACCTCTGTTATTTCTAAATTACGCAGTCTCAGGTAGTTCTTTATAGGAATGTGAGAACAGTCTAATATATAAAATTGGTACTGGGAGTGGAACACTGCTATAAACATAACCTGAAAGTGAGGAAGTTACTTAGGAACTGGGTAACAGGAAGAGGTTGGAACAGTTTGGAGGGCTCACAAGAAGACAGGAAGATGAGAAGAAGTTTGGAACTTCTTAGAGACTTGGAGGGCTCAGTAGACAGAAAGATGTGGGAAAATTTGGAACTTCCTGAAGACTAGTTGAATGGCTTCAACCAAAATGCTGATAATAATATGAAAAATGAAGTGCAGGCTGAGGTGGTCTCAGACGGAGATGAGAAACTTTTTGGGAACTGGAGTTAAGGTTACTCTTGCTATTCTTTAGCAAAGAGACTGGCAGCATTGTGCTCTTGCTTTAGAGATCTGTGGAACCTTGAACTTGAGAGAGATGATTTAGGGTATCTGACAGAAGAAATCTCTAAGCAGCAAAGCATTCAAGATGTGTGACCTGGCTTCTTCTAACAGCATATGCTCATATGTGTGTGCAGACAGAATATCTGAAAATGGAACTTATACTGAAAAGGGAAGCAGAGGATACAATTTAAAAATTTTTTCAGCCTGACCATGTGGTGAAAAAGAAAAACTCCTTTTTCTTGGAGGAATTCAAGAAGTCTGCAGAAATTTGCATAAGTAAAGAGGAGCCAAATGTTAATAGCCAAGATAATGGGAAAAATGCCTCCAGGATATTTCAGAGACCTTCATGGCATCCCCTCCCATCACAGGCCTGAAGGCCTAGGAGGAAAAAATGGTTCCAGGCCCAGGACCCTGCTGCTCTGTGCAGCCTTGGGACCTGTGTACCAGCCACTCCAGCTCCAGCCCTGGCTAAAAGGGGTCAAGGTACAACTTGGGCCATCGCTTCAGATGGTGCAAGCCCCAAGACTTGGTGGTTTCTATGTGGTGTTGGGCCTGTTGGTGTGCAGACGGCAAGAGATGAGGCTTGGGAGCCGCCACTTACATTTCAGAAGATGTATGGAAACATCTGGATGTCCAGGCAGAAGTCTGTTGCAGGGGCAGAGCCCTCATGGAGGATTTCTACTAGGGCAGTGTGGAGGGAAAATGTGGGTTCACAGCCCTCACACAAAGTCACCACTAGGGTACTGCCTAGTGGAGTTGTGAGAAGAGGCCCACCATTTTCCAGGCCCCCAAATGGTAGATCCACCAACAGCTTGCACCCTGTGCCTGCAAAGGCCACAGACACTCAACACCAGCCTGTAAAATCAGCCATTGCAGAGGCCTGCAGCTCTGCAGAGGCATAGGGGTGGAGCTTCCCAAGGCCTTGGAAGCCCACCCCTTGCATTAGTGTGGTCTGGATGTGAGACATGGAGTCAAAGGCAATTATTTTGGAGCTTTAAGATTTAATGACTGCCTGCTGGGTTTTTGAATTGCATGGGCCTGGAACTCCTTTGTTTTGGCTGATTTATCATTCTTGGAATGGGTGTATTTATCCAATGTCTGTACCTCCATTGTGTCTTTAAAGTAACTAACTTGCTTTTGATTTTATAGGCTCATAGGCAGAAGGGACTTGCCTTGTCTCAGATGAGACTTTAGACTTGGACTTTTGAGTTAATGCTGGAATGAGTTAAACCTTTGGGGGACCGTTGGGAAGGCATGATTGTATTTTAAAATGTGAGAAGGACATGAGATTTTGAAGGGGTCAGGACCAGAATGATGTGAGTTGTCTCTGTCCCCTTCCAAATCTCATGTCAAATTGTAATGCCAATTTTGGAGGAGGGGCCTGGTGGGAGGTGATTGGATTGTGAAGGTGGTTTCTAATGATTTAGCATCATCACTCTAGTGCTGTCTCGTGATAAAGTTCTCAAGAAATCTGGTTGTTTAAAAGTGCGTAGCACCACCCTCCCTCCCTTTCTCTTCCTCCTGTTCCAGCCATGTAAGACATCCCTCTTTTCTTTTCACCTTCAACTATGATTTTAAGTTTCCTGAGTCCTCCCCAGCCATGCTTCTTGTAGAGTCTTTGGAACTGTGAGCCAATTAAATCTCTTTTCTTTACAAATTACCCAGTCTCAGGTAGTTATTTATAGCAATGCAAGAACAGACTAATACAACTACACTAGAGAATATTTCCCTGGCCAGCTGGCTGGATCAGGTTTCCACAACTAGATACCACTCAAAGGGTAAGTCAAGAAGGTTGCCAGTAAATTGTCCTTCATCCTCAAACTACCACCTTACCAAAATACTGGGCTTTCCAATTTAAAAGGATTTCCATTACTCAATAAATGTTTGAAATATATCTGCTTTATACTCATGTGACTGGGACCAACTTTCTGAACACCAAATATACACAGAGGCCTGTATACAGTAAAGGAAAGATCAGACATGATGTTTTCAAAAAAGTCAAAGGTCACAGATCCAGAAAGAGAGAATACTGTAAAGAAGCAATAGGAGGTTATGACCAGAAACACAGTAATAAATATGCCTGATATAGGGAGGCATGAAGTTGCAGAAGGAGGCCAAATGATTATATATGTAAGAGACATTTGAAGCAGAGTGACTCCATCTTGAACAGGAGCTGAGTAAAATGAGGCTAAGATCTACTGAGCTACATTTCCAGGAGGTTAGTCATCCTTAGTCACAAGATGTTTATGGTTAAGGGAACAGATTAATAATGTTTACTAAACAGACTTCAGAGTTAACAGACCAGAAAATGTCCTGATGTCTTGATATCTGAAGGACAAAAGCATTCTTTGTTCGAGAAAAAGTTTTGCTTTAAAGATAATATAGTTGGTGTGGTGGCACATGCTTGTAATCCCAGCACTTTGGGAGGCCAAGGTGGGCAGATCTCTTAATCCCAAGGGTTTGAGACCAGGCTGGGAAACATGGCAAAATCCTATTTCTATAAAAATTACAAAAATTAACTGGGCATGCTGCTACGTAGCTCTAGTCCCGGCTACTCGGGAGGCTGAAGTGGGAAGATCATCTGAGCCTGGGGAGGTTGAGGCTGCAGGAGCCCTGATGGCACTACTGCACTACAGCCTGGGCAACAGAGGAGGCCCTCTCTCCAAAAAAAAAAAATAATAATAATATAGATTACTGTGAAAGTCAGTGATTACACAAAGATTAACCATCTTTTGTCACAAGCCCTTGAAGTAGAGCACATCTTCCCCATGGTTATTTTTTGATGTATCTCGTATATAAACAAGCAGTGCACCTATGGTGGTTGCATTCACCCTTGTGCTTTCAGGAACACTCTATTCTGTCAATAGAGTAGCCATTCTTTTGTTGATTTACTTCTCTAATAAACTCGCTTTCACTTTACTTTGCATGCTCACTACAAATTCTTCCTTGTGTGAGATCCAAGAACCCTTTCACTTGATCAGGATTCCTTTCTGTTAACTGGTAATATGTGATAGAAAAATCATAAAGTAAGAAGTAGGATCAAAAGTAAGTCCCAAGCGGTACAGAGCCAAAGCTTGATTAAGAATGCCAGTGCTTTGGATGATTACTTTTGTTTTGTGATGCCTGCATGGTGAAATGACTTGGATTTAATTACTGGAATTATGCAGAACTCCACAGAATACCATGATTTTTCCAGATGGTCTCAGTTACATGCATGAGAATACAAACCAAGAAGATTCAATAAAGCTTATTTGTAGTGTAATATTTTTTCCAGGCTCTCATGTTTCTTTAAAAACTTAAATTTAAGCAATTTTATCTCAGGTATGAATTGGAAAAAATTAAATAAATGATAACGCACACACACACATTTGTAACTACAAAGAAGTTAAAGACCCCATGAAGGTAAACGCTGACTAAAATATTCAGTCAGAGTAGGTGTGACTTAGGCCCAAGCAGTTAGAGAATTCCCTGCAGTAAAGTGCAATATCATTGACTTTCATGGCAGAAGACAGAGCACACACAGCATATTTTATATTACCAGTGTCAAGTACACTACCTGGAATACAGTAGGAACTCTCTAAATATTTGTTGAACAAATGAGAGAAAGACATTGCTCAATGAAATGCAGCATTCATTGTAGTCAAAGAAAAGTCTGACATCCATCTGATTATTCTTCTTCTGCCCATTCCACAAATATAAACAGAACACTTGCTCTGTGGTAGGAAAAATACTACATACATGATCGTTATACCTTCTCCCCATGGAACATATAGTCTACTGCAAGAGACAGAAAAATAAGTAGACAAAATGAAATAATTTTAATTTTGGTAAGTACTAGAAGGAACTAAATAGCTTTTTAAAAATAGTTTTTAAATAGAGAATAGACAGCCTATTTAGTGAGGACGGTTAGAAGAAAGCCTCTCTGAGAAAGTGACATTTACTCTGAAACCTGAAAGATGAGAATGAACCAGCCATATGAGGAGATACCGTTAAATAATTCCAAGCAGTGAGCACAAAAACCCAGAGTAGCTGGAAAGAGCATGAGATGATAAATTATCAGAAAGAGGCTTTTTTGTAAGTTGCTTGTTTTCTATCTCTTCAACCCTGCATTCTTGGGATTCTAAAATTTTACTCACACATACCTAGGTATTCTTTGCGAATGTTTGTGCTTTGGTGTGAACTTTGAAAAGCTTAATAACTAATAGTCTTTTAAACACAACTTTTTCAGCTCTGAAATTTTTTTCTCCTTCTCATTCTTTCAATTGTGTATTTTGAAAACTCTGCTTTCACATACTTTAGAACTTCTTCATGTGTCTTCTCTGTCTAGTAATTCTTTTCTTATATTTTAAATCCTTGTTTTTTGACACTGAGTTCAGAATTATATTAATCTAGGAGACTGACATCAGCAGGATGGCAGAATAGAAGTGTTTAGCCCTTAAATCCCCAACAGAAACACAAATTTAAACAAATACTCATGGACTAGAATACCTTTATGTGAGCCTGGGAGTCCAGTGGAGATGTTCTAGCATCAATGGAGCAAAAAATTCAAGAAGAGGGCGAGTAAAACAGTTTCACTTTACCTATAGAACCCCTCCTCCAAAAGAGCATAGCTCAGAGCCAAGAAAGGGCCCTTCAGCCTGTAATTTCTACCATGGAGAAAAGTAAGAGAGAAATGAGCACCTGGCTTCCCCAGCCTTGCAAGATACTGCCCAGGAAACTCACTTCCGTCTCATTCCACCCACCACAGTGAGGAAATCAGCAAAACTGAATCATTTTGGAGCAGTCAGGAATAGAGAAAGGGGAGGGTGCTCACAGCATCTTGTGTCCACATCTCAATAAACAGATGCAGATGCTACTGGCTAGCTCACATAGTTTACCAACAGCCCCACTAATAAGCCTTATGGAATGTCTCACCTGCAGATCTTTCAACTACCTGACATACAATGCTAGCTGATATAACAATTATAAGTAAATGTACACCAAACATTGGGGCATCTAAATTTGTAAACAAATATTAATAGATTTGAAGGGAGAGATAGACTATAATAGAATAATAGTAAGAGACTTGAACACTTCACTTTTAGCAATGGACAGATCATGCAGACAGAAAATCAGTAAGGAAACAATGGACTTAAATAACACTTTAGACAAAATGGACTTAACAGACATACGCAGGACATTATATCCAACACAAACAGAATATGCACTCTACTCAAGTGCACAAGGAATCTTCTTCAGGATTGATCATGTGTCAAGCCCCCAAAACGGTCTGAACAAGCTTAGGACAATTGAAATAATATTGAATATATTTTCTGGTCACAATGGTATAAAATTTGAAATCAGTAACAGGAAGAATTTTAGAAAAATGATAAAGACATAGAATTAAACAACATGATCCTGAACAACCAATGAGTCATGGGATGAATTAAGAGGAAAATTAAAAAATATCTTAAGACAGATAAAAACGTATACACAACATAACAAAATTTATGGGATGCAGCAGACATCATCTTAACATGGATGTTTATGACAATAAATACCTACATCAAAAAAAAAGAGAGATCTCAAAGAACCTAACACTACGTCTCAAGGAAGAGAAAAAGAAGAACAAACTAAGCCCAAATTCAGAAGAAAGAAAGAATGATCAGAGCTAAAATAAGTAAAATAGAGACTAGAAAAAACAACAGTCAAAAAGATTAATGAAACTAAGATTTGGTTTTTTGAGAAGAGGAACAAAATTGACAGATCTTTAGGTAGATTAAGAAAAAAAGTGAAAACTCTAATAAATTTTTAAATGAAGAGACATTATGACCATGTAAACCAAAAAATCTGAGACAGGTCTCAGTTAATTTAGAAAGTTATTTGGCCAAGGTTGAGGACATGCACCCATGACCCAGCTTCAGGAGGTCCTGATGACATATACCCAAGGCAGTCAGAGCTGTTTGGCTTTATACATTTTAGGGAGATGCGAGACATCAATCAACACATGTAAGATGAACCTTGGTTCAGTCTGTAAAAGGCAGGACAACTCGAAGCAAAGGTGGGACAACTTGAAGTGGGAAGGGGGTTTCCAAGTCATAGGTAGATAAGAGACAAATGGCTGCATTATTTTGAGTTTCTGATTAGCTTTTCCAAAGGAGGCAATCAGATATGCGTGAATCTCAGTGAACAGAGAGATGACTTTAAATAGAATGGGAGACAGATTTGCTCTAAGCAGCTCTCAGCTTGACTTTTCCCTTTAGCTTAGTGATTTAAGGGCCCCAATAATTATTTTCCTTTCAGAACTGATACTACAGAAAGAATGATAAGAGCCTAATGTAAAAAAATTATATGCCGACAAACTGAATATCTTAAATATATAAATTCTTAGGAACATCGAACCTACCAACCCGGAATCATAAAGAAATGGATAATCTGAATAGACCCAATAACAAATTCGAAGGTTGAATCAGTAATAAAAACTTTCCTGTAAAAGAAAAGCCCAGAACCTGATGGCCTTACTGTTGAATTCTACCAACCATTTAAAGAACATCTAATACCAATCCTTCTCAAACTCTTTCAAAAAATCGAGGAAGAGAGAATACGATTCAAATTCCTTTGACAAGGCCAGCATTACCCTGATACCAAAACTGGACAGAGACATATAAAAAAAAATCAGGCCAATATCTCTGATAAACATAGATGCAAAACTCTTCAGCAAAATACTAGCAGTATTTTACTTGGTTTCTGTGCATTTGAAGAAGCAGGGATCAATTCCAGTCTTTGTAGAATGGCTTTGTCTGAGAAAGTCCTTCAATAGTCAATCTGTCTAGTGATATGGGACAGGAACTCTGGGATGGTCTGTGGATGGGCCTGCTACTAAAGTCCTCAAGAAGGTTGATCCAGTTCCCAGATTAGCTGGTGGGCAAGTCTGTTACCTGGTACCTGAGTCCCCATAGTTGGGCCTGGGGCTTGGAACCACTGAGGTGGACCTGGGGATTGGGTCTGCAGCAGTGGGACTGAGGGGCCAATCTGAAGCCTCAGTCCATGGGGCCTGACTTGGTGCTCGGGTGGGCTTTGATCCTTAGGCTGAAGGTGCAAACCAAGTGATAGAATAAGCCTTTGTCATGGATCCATGGGGGCTGGCCTATAGCATGTGTCTGCAGGGTTGTCCCTAGAGGCTCAGTTTACAGGAGCCAGCTTGGCACTTGAGTCTACTGGGATAAACATAAATCCTGAGTCTGTGGGAGCTGGCCTAGTGGCTGGCGCTGGTCTAGAGACTAAATCTGTGGGATAGCTTGGAGTCTTGGGCTGCAGAGGCTGTCCTAGCATGGAGACGTGTCTAGAGGCTTTGTCTGTAGATGCTGGCCTTGAGTCAAGGGCTATAGGGACCAATCCGATGCTAGAGAAATTCTGAAGCCTGTGGCCATGAGGGCTGCATTGATACTGCAGCTGAATTGGAGCCTGGGACTACTGGGGCCCAACTGGCAGTGGGTCAGGCCTTGTAGCACCTGAGGCTGTGAGGTCAGATTGGAGCCTGGGGATGAGGGGGCTGGCTTGGAATTGAGGTGGGCCTGGAGGCTCAGTCTGTGGGTATCATCCAGGAATGAGGTGCCATAGGGGCCTGCCTGGCTCTGGGTTTTACTAGGACAGACCCAGTGTTGCGGTCCAAGGCAACGTCCAGTGATCATTTCCCTCCCCCTCTCCTGAGAAAAGGGTGTCTCTCTCCAGGCTGCTCTGCCCAGAGTTGGGATAGCAGTGACAAGAGTAATGTGAAACTGTCTTTTCTACCCTCTTCAATGTGTTTTCTATTATTTCTGTGCTTCACCCACATGCTAAAAAACTCTCATCTACATTCCTTGGCTCTTACAAAGTTATTGTCATGAGTGGGTAGTTGTTTAGGTAATGTTTGCATAGAGGTTTGAGCATAGGCAAGTCCTATTCCTCTATCTCGATGTCTAACTCCCTACCAGCTTTAAGCATCATGAGCAAGAAAGAGAAAGCTGGAGGCATCTTACTTGCTGATCACAAATTATATTATAAAACTGGAGTAATCAAAACAGCATGGTATTGGCACGAAAATAGACACATATACCTGTGGAACAGAAGAGAAAGCCCAGAAATAAACCCAAACACATATGGTCAACTAATTTGTACCCAAAAAATAAAAAGAAAAGGATAGACTCTTCAATAAATGGTTTTGGGAAAACTGGGTATCTACCTGCTTTATTTACATGTAAAAGAATGAACTTGGAACTCTGTCTTACACTATACAACTCAAAATGGTTTGCAGACCTACACAAAAGACCTGAAACCATAAAGCTACCAAGAGAAAAAACAAGAAAAAAGCTTCTTAACATTGGTATTCTTAATAATTTTTTGTATATTCTTAATAATTTTTTTTGTGTAAAAGCACAGGCAAGAAAAGTAAAATAGAAACTGGTGGAATTACATCACACTAAAATGCTTTTGCATAGCAAATGAAACATTCAACAAAGTGAAAAGGCGACCTACAAAATGGGAGAAAATATTTGAAAACCATATATCTGATGAGAGGTTAATATCCAAAATGTATAAGAAACCCTTACAATTAAATAGCAAAATAACTAATAACCTGATCTAAAGGTGGGCAATGGAATTTAATGAGCATTTATTTAAATGAAACATACAGATAGCCAACAGATATATGAAAAGGTGCTCAATATCACGAATCATCCAGGAAATGCAATAAAAAACACAATGAGATATTATGTCTCACCTGTCAGGATTGCTATTTAAAAAACAACAACAAAAGATAACAAGTGTTAGTTTGGATATGGAGAAAAAAAAATCCCCTTACACACTGTTGGTGGGAATGTAATTTGGTACAGCCGTGACAGTAAACAATATGGAGGTTCCTCAAAAAAGTAAAAAATAGTTTACTATCTAATTTGATCCCTTATATTAGACAAGATGGACTCTAAAATTAAGGAAACAAACGTATCTATGGGTTGAAGGTTCAGGACTGACTGGCCCGGCACATTTTTACATTCCTACTGACACATGAAAAAAACCACACTTTTGTTAAACTCCCTAACAATAGTAGCTATCAGTCCAATTTTCAGACCTCTCTTAACTCTGATTTACATTCCAGACCACTGCAACTGATTGGACAGAGGGCCAGTCTTACAAACATTCTTTCTTGATAAGCAATTACAGATTTTAAGACACTTTCAGTCAGCTTACAGAGGCTGTGCACAAACTGTCTTTGTGTCCTATAGTTCACCTTTTGACATAAAGAACCAAGTTCTACCTCATTTTAATGATAAAACCCTATTCCAAAATGAACATAGGACGTATGTTATGTAAATGTTTGCCCTTTGTGCATACGCTTAGCTCCCCTCATAATTATGTATAGCTTTTCCCCAAAACCTGTTTAATTATATGACCTAATTGTGTGATACAGGCCCTGTGAGGCATAAAACCAAACCTGTTTTTCTCTCTTCTAAAAGAGAGCACATTTTTCACATGCCAGAGGCTGTCTCTTTCTAGTTTATAAACTGATATCACCAAAGAAGCTCTTCTTTCTACTATTTAGCCATCCTGGTGGTGTTTTATGACAACACCAGAAATCCCACTTATACATATTTATCCAAAGGAATTGAAAATAGGATCTTGAAGAGACACCTGCACTCCAGAACTCACTGAAGCATTGTTCACAATAACTAAGATATGGAAATAACCTAAATTTTTATCAATGGACAAATGAATATGGAAAATGTGATAAATACACACAATGGTATATAATTTAGCCTTACAAAAGAAAAGAAATCCTGCCATTTGTGACAACATAGACGAACCTGAAGTATATTGTACTAAGTGAAATAAGCCAAACAGGTAAAGATAAATACTGTATGATTCCACTCATAGGTGAGAGCTGAAATAGACAAACTCATAAAAGTAGAATGGTTGTCACCTAGAGCAGGCTAAAGGGGGAAATATGGATGGCAAAGCATATAAAGCTTCACTTACACAAGATAAATAAGTTCTGGAAATAGACTATACACCCCAGTGCCTACAACTACAAATACTTTAATACATACTTAAAATTTGCTAAGAGAGTAGATTTTATGTTAACATATTATGTTGTAATATGATATGTTACGGTCTGAATGTTTGTGTTCCACCAAAATTTATATGCTGATACCTAATTCTGAGTGCAATATTATTAAGAGTTAGAGCCTTTGGAAAGTGTTTAGAACATGAAGGCAAAGCCCTCATGAATGGAATTAGTGTCTTTATAAAAGAGGCAAGAGGGAGCTTTTTCACCTCTTCTGTCATGTTCTACAGGAAGTCACCATCTGTGAGAAACCGGCCTTCACCAGACATTGAATCTGCTGGCACCTTGATCCTGTACTTTCCCACCTTCAGAACTGTGAGAAATAAATTTCTATTGTTTATAAATTACCAAGTCTAAGGTATTTTGTTATAGAAGCCCAAACAAAGACAGAAATTCATACCAGGAGTGGTTGCTGCTATATAAAATACCTTTAAAAAGTGGAACGGGCTTTGAAATTGGATAATCGGAATACCTCAGTGAGCAGAAATCGCACCACCGCATTCCAGCCTGGGCGACAGAGCGAGACTCCATCTCAAAAAAAAAAAAAAGTGGAACAGGCTTTGAAATTGGATAATCGGTAGAAGTAGAAAAGTTTTAAAGAGCACGCTGGACAAAAGCCTGTATTGCCCTGAACAGACCATAAAGGGCAATTTCAATGAGGCCTAAGAAGAAGAGGAGGTCTGCAGAGATAGCCTCAATCTTCTTAAGAGATTACCTAAGATGTTATGAATCTAACCTTAGTAGAAATATTAATGGTAAAGGATATTCTGATGAGGACACAGTTGGAAATGAATGTCATGTTATTGCAAACTGGTGGAAACCTATTCTTTTTATAAAGTGGCAAATAACTTGGTGAATTGTGTTGATGTCCTAGTGTTTTGCGAAAGGTAGAACTTCTGGACAATGAAATAGAATATTTGGCAGAAAAAAATAATCAAAATGTTAAGGGTATGACCTGGCTTCTCTTGACTACTAACAGTGTAATCTGAGAAAGTATTAAAATTAAAGTTGGAATTTGTAATCACAAGGAAAGCAGAACTCAAAGATTTGGAAAATTATCTTCCTTGCCATGTTGTAAAGAATGAATACGTGTGTTTGGAAGAGAACACCAAGGTTATTGCCAAGTGGACATTTCATGAGATTAGTGTGGATGGGTAGAAGCCAGGCGTTATTCATCAAGAACATGGAAGAATGATCTCGAAGGCATTTCAGACATCTTCAGGGCTGCCCTGCCTGTTATTGTCTCAGAATGCCAGGGCTTTCGATGCAAAACAATTTCAAGACTCTTCTCCCTGTATTCCATTGCAGCACTACTTGGCTGCCCCATCTGTGGCACAAGCCAGACCAGGTGCAGCTTAGGCCACCCTTCTAAAGGGCACAAGTGGTAAAGTTTGATGGCATCCATGCAGTGCCACATTTGCAGGCTCACAGAGTGCAAGGACCTGTGGGACAATGGCTACCTTCATCTAGATTTCAAAGGATGCCCTGTGCCCAGGCAGAGGATTGTCATAGGCATGGGGCCACCGCAGAAATCCCACACAAGGGCAATGCTTGGTAGAGCCATTGGGTGAAGCCACCTCTGAGATCCCAGAACTTGCAAGAGCTTGCAAGTCCAGCCTGGGAAAGGTGCAGTCACTTGACTCCAACCTGTGAAAGCTTCAACATGGGCCGTACCTAGCAAATCCATGGAGGTGGGGCCACCTAGAACCTTGGGTCCCAATCTCTGGCCCAGTGTATCTGGAAGGTGGGGCATTGTAAAAATAAATATTATTCTTAAAGCTTAATATTCAATGTTGTTTGCCCTGATGGGTGTTGGAATTACTTGGGACCAGCTCTTTCTTTCTTCCCACTTCTTTCTTTGGGAATGGGAATGTTTGTCCTGTTCTTGCCACACCATTGTAGTTTGGAAGCACAAAACTTGTTTGATTTCTCAGGGTCATAGCTGGAGAGCAATTTGCTTCAAGACCAAGTGTACCTTGAGTTTCAACCATATGTGATTTAGACGATATTTAGATGAGATGCTGGACTAGAATTTTGAGTTGATGCTGAAATGAGATAAGACTCCTGGGGATACTGGGATGCAATAAATGTATTTTGTATGTGACAAGTGCATGAATTTTGTGGGGCCAAGGATGAGATACTATGGTGAGAAAAATTATGCTTGCCAAAAATTCATATGGTGATACCTAATCCCCAGTGCAATTTTATTAGGAGGTTGGGGATCTGGGAGGTGATTAGGTCAGGAGGGTAGAGACCTCTTGAATGGAATTAGTAACCCTATAAAAGAGACACAAGAGAGCCTCCTTTGCCCCTTCCACCATGTGAAGACACATGGAGAAGGCACAATCTATAGGAGCAGACACCATACACCAAATCTGCTGGCATCTTGATCTTGTACTTCCTAGCTCCAGAAATATCAGCAATAAATGTCTATGGTTTATAAATTACCAAGTTTAAGGTATTTTGCTTTAGCAGCACAAACAGACTAAGACATGGTGTTTTTACTGAAAAAAATGTACAAGACAGGTACAATCTGTGGGAGGAGGTAGATGTGTTCATGGCTTTGATGATTGTGATGGTTTCACAAGTGTATACTTATCCCTAAACTCACAGAATTGTATATATTAAATCTGTATAGCTTTTTACACGTCACTTATACCTTAGTAAAGTAGTTTTTAAGTCACACATTTTATATGTATTATGTAGAACATCTTAAATAAAAAATATCATCAAATTACATTCTGAAACCTAATACACAAAAAAGAAATAATAGTAATCTTAGGAGTCTATTACTAACTACATCTTCAGCTGTGATCAATTTTGATATTTATCTAAAGACTTAATTTTAGTTTTGACAATTGCATTTTAAATTTTTAAGAAACTATTTACTTTTTCATATCAATTTGGTTTTTTAGTGTAATAGTCACTGAATCTCCCCAAGAATATTAATTTCACCTATTTTATACATTGTATAATTCTTTTTTCATAATGGCAGAACTTTGATCAGTGCACCTGATTGTGAACTTTGCATGGAAGAAGAAATGGCCAGATGCGATACTGATTCATGGGCTGTAGCCAATGGTTTGGCTGGAATATCAGGGACTTGGAAAAAGCATGATTGGAAAATTGGTGACAAAAAAATTGGGGGAAGAAGTATGTGGATAGACCTCGCCGAGTGGTCAAAAATTGTGAAGATATTTGTATTCCCATATGAGTGCTCACCAATGGGTGACCTCAGTAGAGGAGGATTTTAACAATCAAGTGGATAGGATGACCCATTCTGTGGACACCATTCAGCCTCTTTTCCCAGCCACGCCTGTCATCACCCAATGGGCCCATGAAAAATGTGGCCATGGTGGCAGGGATGGCTACTCACGGGCTCAGCAACATGGACTTCCACTCACCAAGGCTGACCTGGCTATGGTCACTGCTGAGTGTCCAATTCACCAGCAGCAGAGACCAACACCGACTCCTCGATATGGCACCATTCCTCGGGGTGATCAGCCAGCTACTTAGTGGCAAGTTGATTATCCTCTTTCATTATGGAAAGGGCAAAGGTTTGTTCTCACTGGAATAGACACTTACTCCAGATATGGGTTTGCCTATCCTGGATACAATGCTTCTGCCAAGACTACCATCTGTGGAATCATGGAATGCCTTATCCACCATCATGCTAGTCCACTCAGCATTTCTTCTGACTGAGGCACTCACCTTATGGCTAAAGGAGTGCGGCAGTGGACTTATGCTCATGGAATTCACTGGTCTTACCATGTTCCCTATCATCCTGAAGCATCTGGATTGACAGAATGGTGGAACGGCCTTTTGAAGTCACAATTACAATGCCAACTAGGTGACAATACTTTGCAGGGCTGGGGCAAAGTTACCCAGAGGGCCATGTATGCTGTGGATTAGCGTCCAATATATTGTACTGTTTTTCCCATAGCCAGGATTAAGGGGCCAGGAATCAAGGAGTGGAAGTGGAAGTGGCACCACTCACCATCACCCCTAGTAATCCACTAGCAAAATTTTTGCTTTCTGTTCTTGTGACATTATGTTCTGCTTGCCTAGAGGTCTTAGTTCCAAAGGAAAGAATGCTGCCACCAGGAGACACAACAACAATTCCATTATACTGGAAGTTAAGATTGCCACCTGGACACATTGGGCTCCTCCTACCTTTAAGTCAACAGGCTAAGAAGGGAGTTACAGTGTTGGCTGGGGTAATTGACCTGGACTATCAAGATGAATTCAGTCTACTCCTCCACAACAGAGGTAAGGAAGACTATGCATGGAATACAGGAGATCCATTAGGGCATCTCTTAGTATTACCATGCCCTGTGTAAGGTCAGTGAGAAACTATAACAGCCCAATGCAAGCAGGAATACAAATGGCCCAGACCCTTCAGGAATGAAGGTTTGGTTCACTCCACCAGGAAAAACAAACAAACAACAAAAAACACACGACCTGCTTAGGCGCTTGCTGAAGGCAAACGGGATACAGAATGGGTAGTAGAAGAAGGTAGTCATCAATACCAGCTACAATCATGTGACCAGTTGCAGAAACAAGGACTAATTGTCATGAGTATTTCCTCCTTCTTTTGTTAAAAACATGTTTGTGCAAGTATACACTTATACTAAGAAAATATCTTCATCTTATTTCCTTTTTTCTTTAGCATGTATCATAGGATTTACTGACTTCATATCAGCATTTAATTATTATTAACTTTATGTAATAGCATTTGGGTTAGAGATTGGTGCATTTCCGGTTGTATGAATGATAGCTGTATTATGTTAGATATAATTATGACCTTATTATTATCTTTATTTGAAGATTACGTATGATCTCAGGAGATGTTTATGGGTTCAAGTTGACAAGGGGTGGACTTGTGATGGTTAATACTGAGTGTTAACTTGATTGGATTGAAGGATGCAAAGTATTGATCCTGGGTGTGTCTGTGAGGGTGTTGCCAAAGGAGATTAACATTCGAGTTAGTGGGCTGGGAAAGGCAGATCCACCCTTAATTTACGTGGGAACCATCTAATCAGCTGTCAGCGGATATAAAGCAGGCAGAAAAATGTGAAAGGGCTAGACTGGCCTAGACTTCCAGCCTACATCTTTCTCCCATGCTGGATGCTTCCTTCCCTCAAACATTGGGCTCCAGGTTTTTCAGTTTGGGACTTGGACTGGCTCTTTCTCCTCAGCTTACAGACGGCCTATTGTGGGACCTTGTGATCATATGAGTTAATACTTAATAAACTCCCCTTTATTTATATATTAGTTCTGTCCTTCTAGAGAACCCTAATACAGCCCAGTAATGGGATTGATGGATTGAATAGTAGAGTTTTAAGTTCTTTGAGAATTCTCCAAATTGCTCTCTATAGTGGCTAAGCTAACTTACAATCCAATCAGCAGTGTTTAAGTCTTCCCTTTTTGCTACAGCCTCTCCAGCATTTGTTTTTTTTTGTTTTTTTTAACTTTTATAATAGCTATTCTAGCCGTTGTCAGATGGTATCTCACTGTGATTTTGATTTGCATTTCTCTAATGGTTAGCGTTGCTGAGAATTTTTTCATGTGTTTGTTTGCTACGTTTGTCTTTTTTGATAAGTTACTATTCATGTCCTTTTCCTACTTTGTAATGAGGTTGGTTTCTGCTTGTGGATTTCTTTAAGTTACTTACGTATTCTGAATATTAGATCTTTATTGGATGCATAGTTTGTTAATATTTCCTCCCATTCTATAAGTTATCTGTTTATTCTGTGGATAGGTTCTTTTGCTGTGCAGAAGGTCTTTATTTTAATTAGGTCCCACTTGTCAATTTTTGTTTTTGTCGCAATTGCTTTTAGAGTCTTCCTCATGAAATCTTTGCCAAAGCCAATGCTCAGGATGGTATTTCCTAGGTTTTCTTCCAGGGTTTTATAGTTTTAGGTTGTACATTTAAATATTTAATCCATCTTGAGTTGATTTTTGTATATGGTGAAAGGAAGGGGTCCAGGTTGAATCTTCTGCATATGGGCAGCCATTTATCTCAGCATGATTTATTAAATAGGGAGTCCTTTCCTCATTGCTTGTAATTGTTGACCTTGTCAAAGATGATATGGTTGTAAGTGTGTGGCTTATTTCTGTGTTCTCTATTCTGTTTGATGGTCTCTACGTCTGTTTTGGTACCAGGACCATGCTGTTTTGTTTACTGTAGCATTGTATAGTTTGAAGTCAGGAAGTGTACTATCTCTGGCTTTGTTCTTTATGCTTACGATTGCTTTGGGTATTTAGGCTCTTTTTTGCTTCCATATGAATTTTAGAATTTTTTTTCTGATTCTGTGAAAAAATGTCACTGTTAGTTTGCTAGGACTAGCACTGAATGTGTAAATTGCTTTGGGTAGTATGGCCATTTTAACAATATTGGTTTTTCTTATCCATAAGCATGGATTGTTCTTCCCATTTGTTTGTGTTATTTCTGATTTCTTTCAGCAATGTTTTGTAATTCTTATTGTAGAGATCATTCACTTCCCTGATTAGCTATATTCCTATGTATTTCATTCTTTCTGTGGCTATTGTGAATGGTACTGCATTCTTAATTTGGCTCTCAGCTTGGATATTACTGGTGTATAGAAATGCTACTAATTTTTGTACCTTGATTTTTTTTTTTCTAATCCTTTGCTAAATATGTTTATCAGATCTGGGAGTCTTTGAGGAGAGATTATGGGATTGTCTAGGTATAGAATCATATCATCTGCAAAAAGAGAGAGCTTAGCTTCCTCTGTTTTTATTTGGATGCCTTTTATTTCTTTCCCTTGCCTAAGTGCTATGGCTAGAACTTCACACACTGCCATTCTTGCTGTTTACAAAAAAAAAAAAAAAAATCAGTAACATTCTTACCTCAAGACTCTTGTTTGCACTTCTTTTTGTTTTGCCTAATGTTGTTCTTAGAGATATATTTTTGGCTTGGACATATTTTTTCTGTAGCTCCTCACTCAAATGAAATCAACAGATTTATAGCATCTTTCTCGGCCACTATCTATAATTGCAATCTCCAGGCTTCCTGCTACCCTTTTTATTCTTTCTCCATTTTTATTTCTCCTTAACACTTACTTCTATTTAATATTGTTTATTTAACTTATTTAATTTAGTACTGTCTGTTTTGTTTCACTGTAATATAAGCTTCTTGGCAATATGGAATTCTCATTCTCTCTCTCTCTCTTTCTCTCTCTCTCCACTGAAAGAGTGACTCATACATAGACCTTGAAGGAGTACTCAGCACATAATAGGTGACCTATAAATATTTGGCAAATGAATTAAATGATTCAGCAGTAATATTAACAAGTCTAAAGAATGATCAAAATCATTAGTCTATCTTTCTTTACTAACACTATGCCCTAACTAGCTGAGTTAACAAAATAATAACTATTATCTTACATTCTGAAGATACTAAAATATCATCGCTGGTAAAGCCTTTGGGGATCTCCCTGAGTAATCAATTTATATTACAGATGAGGGCATTTAAACATAGTTTTATGGCTATATAGTATCAGAGCCAGGGTTAAATTTTGTGTCTCCTGATTTCTAGTCTAGTTTTTTAGCTAACTTTGTACATTGCATTTTGATTTATAGCCAAATATGCCAGACACAATGTGAAAAATTGTCTTTATCTCTGAATTTTTGCAGCTTTACAAACCGTTCCTAGTAACCACTTATGAACAGAATCAACTATGATAAAAATTATGTTCTTTTTAATATTTAAAGGAAATACTGATCCAGTTCTGTCATGAGCTTCAAGTATACAACACCATTATTTGAACAGT
Source organism: Symphalangus syndactylus (assembly GCF_028878055.3). Taxonomy (NCBI): domain Eukaryota; kingdom Metazoa; phylum Chordata; class Mammalia; order Primates; family Hylobatidae; genus Symphalangus; species Symphalangus syndactylus. The sequence continues at coordinate 146,712,626 of NC_072447.2, read as the reverse complement.
GAAGAATAAAATCTATCAGTTTACAAATAACTCAGTTTAATGTGTTTAATGCCAACATAAGAGACATTGTTTTTTCATTTAATTTATGCTGCATAACATTAAATTATACTTGTAGTCTCCATTTTCTTAAAACACAATGATAATTGACAAAAATATGGCTTTTAGCTGCTGTGAGGAAAATATTTGGTGCTGTCTCTATAAGATCAAAAACATTTAGACTATGCCAATATTTACATTAGTAAATATTAGTAAAACAAAATACAAAATTTTAAAAAGCTATTCCTGTTTCAATAGTAGTTTATATAAATACACAGTAGTACCCCCTTACATGCAGGGAATAAGTTCCAAGACCTCCAGTAGGTTTCTGAAATGGCAGACAAACTTAACCCTATATATACTGTACTATGTTTGTTCTTTGCATGTATACGTATGATAAAGTTTAATTTATAAATTAGGCACAGGAAGAGATGAACAACAATAAGTGATCATAAAATAGACCAATTATAATAATATCAAAAGCTATGTGAATATGGCCTATCTCTCACTATCTTACTGTACTCACCTCTTTTCAGACCATGGTTGACCACGGGTAACTGAAACTACAAAAAGCAAAACTGTGGATAAAGGACTACTACTGTATTTATTTATCACAAAGGATGTACAATTACTTGAAACAATTACTTGAATACATACCTGTGATATATTTATTCCATTTACAAATAAGTTTTAATGATTATTTGATATATAATTATACAAAACACACATTATGCAATTATGTCATATGATATATATTTTTATATAATATATAAAAACAACTTTATAATTCTAAAAAGTTCTTTTGGTCCAAAGCTTTTGTAAGTGAGGTGTGTGTGTGTGTGTAATTATATAAAATATTCATATAATAATGACTGGCAGTATTGTAGGCTGAATGCTTGTATCCCCCTAAAATTTTTACATTGAAGTCTTAATCTCCAGTGTTACGGTATTTGGAGATGAATTATTTGGGATGTAACTAGGTTTAGATGACATGAGAGTGGAGGCCCCATGTTAAGATAAGTACCTTTTTTAACAAGAGGAAGAGGCCGGGTATGGTGGCTCATGCCTGTAATCCCAGCACTTTGGGAGGCCAAGGCAGGTGGATCATGAGGTCAGGAGTTCGAGACCAGCCTGGCCAACATAGCGAAACCCTGTCTCTACTAAAAACACAAAAAATTAGCCAGGCATGGTGGCGGGCACCTGTAATCCAGGCTACTCGGGAGGCTGAGGCAGAAGAACCACTTGAACCTGCGAGGTGGAGGGTGCAGTGAGCAAAGATCATGGCACTGCACTCCAGCCTGGGTGACAGAATGAGACTCCCCCTCAAAATAAAAAAAGAGAAAAAAAGAAGAGGAAGAGACACTAATGTAGAGCCTGATACTATGTGCTTTACTTGCATATTCCCATTCAATACATATAAACATTTATGAAAGGGGAAAGATTTATACGATTTGAAGAGAAACCAGAGCTCATGGGTTGGAAGAATCAATATCATGAAAATGGCCATACTGCCCAAGGTAATTTATAGATTCAATGCCATCCCCATCAAGCTACCAATGACTTTCTTCACAGAATTGGAAAAAACTACTTTAAAGTTCATATGGAACCAAAAAAGAGCCCACGTCGCCAAGTCAATCCTAAGCCAAAAGAACAAAGCTGGAGGCATCACGCTACCTGACTTCAAACTATACTACAAGGCTACAGTAACCAAAACAGCATGGTACTGGTACCAAAACAGAGACATAGATCAATGGAACAGAACAGAGCCCTCAGAAATAATGCCGCATATCTACAACTATCTGATCTTTGACAAACCTGACAAAAACAAGAAATCGGGAAAGGATTCCCTATTTAATAAATGGTGCTGGCAAAACTGGCTAGCCATATGTAGAAAGCTGAAACTGGATCCCTTCCTTACACCATATACAAAAATTCATTCAAGATGGATTAAAGACTTAAATGTTAGACCTAAAACCATAAAAACCCTAGAAGAAAACCTAGGCATTACCATTCAGGACATAGGCATGGGCAAGGACTTCATGTCTAAAACATCAAAAGCCATAGCAACAAAAGCCAAAATTGACAAATGGGATCTAATTAAACTAAAGAGCTTCTGCACAGCAAAAGAAACTACCATCAGAGTGAACAGGCAACCTACAGAATGGGAGAAAATTTTTGCAACCTACTCATCTGACAAAGGGCTAATATCCAGAATCTACAATGAACTCAAACAAATTTACAAGAAAAAAACAAACAACTCCATCAAAAAGTGGGTGAAGGACATGAACAGACACTTCTCAAAAGAAGACATTTATGCAGCCAAAAAACACATGAAAAAATGCTCATCATCACTGGCCATCAGAGAAATGCAAATCAAAATCACAATGAGATACCATCTCACACCAGTTAGAATGGCGATCATTAAAAAGTCAGGAAACAACAGGTGCTGGAGAGGATGTGGAGAAATAGGAACACTTTTACACTGTTGGTGGGATTGTAAACTAGTTCAACCATTGTGGAAGTCAGTGTGGCGATTCCTCAGGGATCTAGAACTAGAAATACCATTAGACCCAGCCATCCCATTACTGGGTATATACCCAAAGGACTATAAATCATGCTGCTATAAAGACACATGCACACGTATGTTTATTGTGGCACTATTCACAATAGCAAAGACTTGGAACCAACCCAAACGTCCAACAATGATAGACTGGATTAAGAAAATGTGGCACATATACACCATGGAATACTATGCAGCCATAAAAATGATGAGTTCATGTCCTTTGTAGGGACTTGGATGAAACTGGAAACCATCATTCTCAGTAAACTATCACAAGGACAAAAAACCAAACACCGCATGTTCTCACTCATAGGTGGGAATTGAACAATGAGAACACATGGACACAGGAAGGGTAACATCACACTCCAGGGACTGTTGTGGGGTGGGGGGAGGGGAGAGGGTTAGCATTAGGAGATATACCTAATGCTAAATGACGAGTTAATGGGTGCAGCACACCAACATGGCACATGGATACGTATGTAACAAACCTGCACATTGTGCACATGTACCCTAAAACTTAAAGTATAATAATAATAAAAAAAAGAAAAAAAATATTATCAAACATGAATTTATTTAAAAATGAAATAAAAACATGCTATTTGAATAAACTTTTTTATAAAGAATAAAAATAAATAAACATTTATGGGGTACATACTACAAGTTTTCTTATTTTAGAGATGAGAAAAGTAAAGAATAAAAAGGTAAAATAACTGGCTCAATGTCAGATTTAGGAAATAAATTTGAGTCTGCTGAATTTTAGAGTGCAGTCTCTGTACCATCATGTTATACTTTTAATGCAAGAAAACCAAAGTAGAACAATATTTAAAAATCTAGTACATAAATAATATTATGCCAAATGGGAATATTAATGATTAGCCCAGTACTTTCTAGAACATTAATATCAGCTTGATGGAAACTTTCTCAGAGTTGTACTGCATTCTGAAACCCTCCCTATCCAATCATTTCTTCCTTCCCTCTCTCTCTCACAAATGTCAGATCAATATCATTGTCTGAAGGTGCTACCCACCATTTCTAGGTCTTTCCGCTTTTTTTAATCTTACAAGCTTTTTTCTCAACAAATCTCAAGTATGTCTAACCTAATCTTTATGTCTTTTTCTCAGAGGACACAAACACACACTGTAGTAAGTCCCTGATAAGTACTAATTTTCTCCATTACAGCCAACTTTTGGTTATTTGCCAACCAAGGCTCTATTTCTCCATTATCTGTCTCTATTCATCATTCCTTCTTTCTCAAGCAAATGTGTTTGTATCTCATTGTAGAGCAGCTCTGTCCGCTCACATTCCCACATACCTACCAAAAGACATGTCTTAATGTGTAAGTTTCTAAGTGGGATTATCAAATCACTTACCTAATAGAAGAAGAGCTCTTTTGGAAGGAGTCATGACCATACAACTCGCTAATAAAAATAAGATTGTGCCCATTGTATTGCGTACATAAAATATTTAGGAATAGACATAACAAGATATGACAGAAGCCATATTTATAAAATTGAAAATACTTGCAGAGGAACATAAAGGAAGTCCTGAAAAAATGAAAAGAAAAACTGTATTACTAAGTAAGAAGACTTAATTTCATAAACTTTCCAGTTATTTCTCACATTAAGCTACCAAATCTAAATATCACAAGTGTTTTTGCTGTAGCTTTTTTTGTTTGTTGTTTTGTTTGTTTGTTTTCGAGACTGAGTCTTGCTCTGTCGCCCAGGCTGGAGTGCAATGGTAAGATCTCTCCTCACTGCAACCTCTGCCTCCCAGGTTCAAGAGATTCTCCTGCCTCAGCCTCCCGAGTAGCTAGGACTGCAGGCACATGCCACCATGCCTGGCTAATTTTTTGTATTTTAAGTAGAGACAAGGTTTCACCATATTAGCCAGGATGGTCCCAATCTCCTGACCTCGTGATCTGCCTGTCTTAGCCTCCCAAAGTGCTGGGATTACAGGCATGAGGCACCACACTTGGCCATTGCTGTAGCTTTTAAAATTTTTTTGTCATTATTGTTGTTGACAACATAATTATATTGATCATATGGAAAAATGGACAACCAGTAATGAACAGGGTAATTCTAGCCAAAGAAGAGCAATGAGAGAATACTTTCCTTAAGAGACACATCACTCTGTTCTTCAGGATGATTCATTATAGACTGGACTCAAGATAGCTTTCAGTAAGGTCTCGCCTCCCTCCAGGCATTTATTCATAGAAGGTTGTAGAGCAAAGCAATTCATGTAGCTTCTAACTGGTGAATAAGATCCAAAGCTGAGGGTAGAATCTTCAAACAACCTCCATTTCACAGAAAGCCAGGTATTCATGGGGACATGACAGTTTGAGTTGAAATATGTCCTCCCCAAATTTATATATTGAAACCCTAAAACATCAGTACCTGAGAATGTGATCTTATTTGGGAATACGGTCTTTGAGTATATAATTTGTTAAGATAATGCAGGAGGCTATGACTGATGTCTTTATAAAACGGGAAATTTGTACACAGACATGTACACAGAGAGAAAGTCACATAAACATGAAGACAGAAATTGGGTTGATCCATATTACAGAACAAGTAGTATCATAGATTGACAGAAAACCACAGGAAGCTAGGAGGGAGGGCTGGAACAGAGTTTCCCTCAGAGCCTCTAGAAGGAACCAGCTCTGCTGACACCTTGGTCTCAGATATCTAGCCTCCAGAAGTGTGGGAAAATAATTTTTGTTGTTTAAGCCACCCAGTCTGTGGTACTCTGTTACAGAAGCACTAGTAAACTAATACATACCCTCTGCAGAGCTTATTAGGAATCAACTAGACAGGATCTCCAATTCCCAATGTATATTAACAGAAAACTAGGTAAAAAGATGCAAAATACTGGAAAGCAAGCATCAATGGCCTTATGGAAATTTACCCTTTTAGAGAAAGGAAAGAGGTACTTTCTCACTCAGAAGATAAATGAAGAGGCTCCAAGAAATTCATTCTTAGAGACTGGTGGTATCTTTAACTGGAGAAGACAGGCAACTGATTACCTTGCTAAATTCCTTATTAAATGGTAATCCACAGACCAGCACCATCATCATCACCTGATAAAGTGCTAGGCACGCACATTATTGGGTTTCACCCCAGACCTACTGAATCAGAAACTCTAAAAATAGGGCCTAACTACCTATGTTTGAACAAACTGTCTTGGTGATTCTGATGCACATTCACATTTGTGGGCCACTGACTTAGGCATGGGCTTGCTGGTTTCCCCCTGTGCCTATTTCAGCAGAAACAAATGAACATTTCAGAGAAATGGTTGAACAGAGAAGGGGCAGCAACAACAACGCAGGCACTCTCAGTGTTGGGCATAACAGAAATGCATTCTTTTATCATGATGTGGTAGATGCCATAGAAGAATTTGAACCATCCTGTTGTTACTGTAGCCAAAAGGGCTTGCTATGGAAAGAAGGAAACTCTAATGGCAATATGCTAGAGGGTATGCCCTTGAGTATAAAGGATAAGTAGGAGTTTAAAAGGTGTGGCTAGAGTGAGCTCATCATAAATATTGGCTTAAGTCTGAACTTAGAACTCGGGGTATAGAATTACTTAAAATATCTTCTCTCCCAGAACATGGATTAACTTAACCCCAGGGCTTGCTCAGGTGCTGAGCTGACAAGTGAATGCTTAGTGGTCCTCACTATGGAAATTGGTCAGTTAAAGGGGCTGGGAGTTTGGCAGATCCCTACAGATGGTAGGTTGTTGCTATCATCTGTGTATGAGAAAGATTTTTTTAATTATGGTAACGTGCATTTAGAAAGATTTAGAGATGTGCTGGTTTCACAGTGTAATCACAATTTTGTTACAACTTGTCTCACTCGAGTAACATAGATTTTTCTGTTTTTTACAGGATGCAACATCAATTCAAATTATTATTTTATTTTCATTTGGAGGCCAGAGAAACATGTTATGATCTGAACATTCAGAAGCCATACACAGACATGTGATATTTGTCAATTTAGGCTGAAAAGTAAAATGCAAGATTTAGAAAGTAGTTCTTGAATTGTTAAAAGTTCATGAGATGAAAAAACTAGTAAGTTAGCCTACAAACCAAACTGTAGATAAATAAGAAGTCTCTAAAATGGTAGGGTTTTGCATTAGCCACCATTCATACAAGTAATAAAAAAATAGGCCACCAGCTATATAGAAAAAATATTTTCATGGGCTTAGAAATATAAAAGAGTAAAGAAATTACTTAAACCATGCCTATATCTAGTGTAAGAGTTTCCTTTACAATTTTACTGTAGATGATCAACCGTCCATTGATGGTGTGCCTCTGGTGATGAGAAGCTCACTGAGAAAGACTGTACCATTTTAAACATTGCTGATTTCTCTGGAAGTTTGTCCTTATATTGAAATGGACTTTGTTTCTCCATAACTTTCACTGATTGGTATATGGTGAAGAACTGGGAGAAAAAAATACTAATTAAATTGAATTGAAATTGGTTTTAGGACAACCCTCTAAGGCTACACCAATTGGCATTACCTAGGTTTAGGCATTAGTCATAATGAACTTTATATTGAAATACATATTTGTTAATGTCTAAAGTGGAACAAAATAAATTACATAGGGGACTGTACCTAGAAGTTTAAATAGAATAGAGATATAAAAGATCTTGACTGGGCATGGTGGCTTATGCCTGTAATCTCAGCACTTTGGGATGCTGAGGTGGGTGGATCCCTTGAGCTCAGGAGTTGGAGACCAGCCCGGCCAACATAGAAAAACCCCATCTCTACAAAGAAATTACAGAAAATTAGCTGGATGTGGTGGTGCCCACCTGTGGTCCCTGCTACTTCAGAGGCCAAGGTGAAAGGATCACTTGAGCCTGGGAGGCAGAGGTTGCAGTGAGCCAAGATCATGCCACTGCATTCCAGCCTGGATGACAGAGCAAGACCCCATATCAAAAAACAAGCAAAAAAAAAAGTAAGTGCTATGTAAGTTGTAATAAATTATTGCAAAGGCACAGGCACTGCCTGCCCTTAACATACCATGTAAAACAGAAAAGGATGATGTTGCTGTATAAGTGAAGATGGAATGTCTTGAGCGCCGTATTTCTCTACAGACATTCATCTTTCATATCATTTTTTCTCTCTACCCAGCTATGTCACAAAAGGAATCAAAGCAATTTATGTAGACAGTGGCACATGTGGTAGCTGATATCATGTGCTAGAAATTCAAGGTGGGCAATTGGTAGTGTTAGATGAGTATTCTGTGAATGAAGCCATTGCTGTACCTGAAATAATTTAACACTGGTTGAATGGACAACTTAAGGAAAGAGAATTGAATGTTATGAAGGGACGTGGCCGATCAATTGTGCCACTTTGTGACATGAACATTTGTCCCTAAAGAATCAACATATCTTCCTAGTGTGAGAAATACTATGATCCAAATTATTTTCCAAACAAGTATAACACATTAACACATCAACTTGAATTCATTTATAAATATTATAACACTGGGAGGAACAGTTTCTTTTTCCTAGCGAAGGAAGGATTGCCAAAAATTTCTGTAACTTCTAGAGAAACAGACATACTAGCTAGGGGAAGAGGGCATATCAAAGGCAGTCACAGGGTAATATTTTCCATACTAGGTTTCTACTTAAATTTTCACAGTTGCACATCTATGTTTACACAACTTCATACCTTTCTATAAAGGGCTTAATCGACATTTATTTAATGAACCAACCACTAGCAAAGCTCCTGTCAGGCATTGATAGTTTCCAAGGGTCTTCCCTTATTGAAAGTAAAAATATTTTCACATAAAATTGGGTAGGAAGTGAAAGAGGAAAACCAATTTGAACCAAATTCTGAAGGTCCAATAACATGCCCAGCAGTATAAGATATAGTAATAGATGAATGAGGTTCTGACCAATGAAGGTCACATTATCATCTCCCATGGAAAAAGGAAAGGATGGAGGAAAAGGAGGGAGTACATGGTAGTTCTTTCCCCAAAGAAAGTATCATGCTTGATAAGAGGGGATAAAAATTCCTTTTCCTCAGTATAGTTGTCTGAGTATAAACATGTCAAAAATTTCTGTGACATATACAAGATACCAGATGTTATATTATCCTTCAGACATAATTAAAGTGTTTTTCATGCTGGTGCATGATTATTAAATCCTATATTTTACACTAAGTGTTATATATGAGCAAAATATTTGGAATTTAATTGCCAACATTTTTGAGGAGGCAAAGCAAGATGGCAGAATAGAAGGCTCCACCGGTCATCACCCACAGCAAGAATACTAATTTCACAACTACCTACATGTAAAAACACCATCATAAGAACCAAACATCAGGTGAGCCCTCATAGTAACTGGTTTTAACATCATATCGCTGGAAGAGACACTAAAGAGATAGAAAAATCAGTCTTAAACCGCTGGCTCCACTCCACCAACTCTCTCCTACCTCCCCCATCCAAACCCCAGCCCACCCCACTCCATCTCGCAGCCACAGCATAGTGTGGAGAGCATGTCTGGGAGTTGAGGGAGGGAGAGTCCAGCAACTGTGACATATTGCACTCAGTGCTGTCCTGTAAAAGCAGGAAGGAAAACTAGAGCAAAACTCAGCTGACAACCACCCATTGTGGTGGCATTTAAACCAGCCCTAGGCAGAGGGGAATCACTAATCCCAGCCATCTGAACTTGAGTTCCCTCTAACCTAGCATCAAGGGGCTGAAATGCCCTGGGGCTCTAAAGAAACTCAAAAGGTGGTCCATGCCACAAAAACTGCAACTCTTAGGCAAGTCCTCGTACTGAACTAGGCCCAGAGACACTGGACTGAAGAGGTACGTAACCTATTGAGACACCAGCTAGGGCAGCTAAGGGAGTGCTGGCATTACCCTTTTCCTAACCCCACACTGCATAGCTCATGACTCCAAAACAGACCCCTTCCTTGTGCTTGAGGAGAGGAGAGTGAAGAGTAAGGAGGACTTTGTCTTGCATCTTGGATACTCTCTCAGCCACAGCAGGATAGGGTAATGGTCAGAGTTGTGAGGCCCCCATTCCAGGCCCTCGTTCCTGGAAGACATTCCTAAACACTCTGGGACAGAAGGGAACCCACTGCCTTGAAGGGAAGGACCCAATCCTGGCAGTATTCACCACCCGCTAAGTGAAGAGCCCCGGGGCCCTTAATAACCAGCAATGATACCCAGGTCCTACTTTGATGGTCTTTAATGCTTCACCTATAAAGACACAGATAGACTAAAAGCAAAGCAATGGAAAAAGATATTATAGGCAAATGAAAAACAAAAAAGAGCAGGAGTGACTAGATTTATCAGACAAAACAGACTTCAAGACAAAAACTATAAGAAGTTACAAAAAGTTCACTATATAATAATGAAGTTGTCAATTTAACAAGAGAATATAACAATTTTGAATATATATTGCCAACGCTAGAAGACCCAGATATGAAAAGCAAATATATTGGAGACAAAGAGAAATACCTCAGTATAGTAATAGTTGGGGTCTTCAACACCCCACTTTCAGCATTGAACAGATATTCCAGGCAGAAAATCAACAAAGAAACATCAGACTTAATCTACACTATAGACTAAATGGATTGAATAGATATTTACAGAGTATGTCATTCAACAACTGCAGAATACACATTCTTTTCCTCAGCACATGGATTATTTTCAAAGATAGACGATATGGGTAGGTCACAAAACAAGTCTCATAACATTCAAAGAAATCAAAATAGTATCAATCATCTTCTCTGACCACAATGGAATAAAACTAGAAACCACAAACCAGAGGAATTCTAGAACCTATAAAAACAAATGAAAATGAAACCATATGTTCCTAAATGACTTGTGGCTCAATGAAGAAATTAGGAAAACAATTGACAAACTTCTTGAAACAAATGATAATGGAAATATAACATACCAAAATTTATAGAATACACCAAAATCAGTACTAAGGGGGAAGTTTATAGCTATAAGTGCCTATATCAGAAAACATGAAAAACTTCAAGTAAACAGTCAAGTGATGCATTTTAAAAAACAAGAAGAGCAAGAGAAAAACAAACCATAATAAGTAGGACAAAAAGAAATAAAGATCAGAGCAGTAATAAGTAAAATTGAAATAAAGAAAACAATTTAAAAGATCAATACAACAAAGTTTTTAAAAAGTTGAACAAAATTGACAAATCTTTAGCAAGACTAAATTTAAAAAGACAAGATCCAAATAAATAAATCAGAAATGAAAAAAAAAAGACATTACAACTGATACCACAGAAGTTCAAAGCAGCATTAATTGCTACTATGAGCAACTATATGCCAATGAATTGGAAAATCCAGAAGACATGGACAAATTCCTAGACACATAAAGCCTAGCAAGATTGAGTCAGGAAGAAATGCAAAATCTAAATAGACCAATAACAAGCAATGAGATTGAAGCCGTAATAAAAAAATCCCTAACTAAAGAAAACCCTGAGAACTGATGGTTTCACTACTGAATTCTAACACACATTTGAAGTAGAACTAATACCTACTCAAACTATTCTGAAAAACTGAGGAGGAGGGAACACTTCCAAACTGATTCCACAAGGCCAGTGTTATCCTCATACCAAAATCAGACAAAGACACATCAAAAAAAAGAAAACCACAGGCCAACACCTCTGATGACTATTGATGCCAAAATCCTCAACAAGATTCTAGCAAACCAATTCAAAAATAGTTTAGAAAGATTATTATTTTTTTAAATTATTATTATACTTTAAGTTTTAGGGTACATGTACACAATGTGCAGGTTTGTTACATATGTATCCATGTGCCATGTTGGTGTGCTGCACCCATTAACTCATCATTTAGCATTAGGTATATCTCCTAATGCTGTCCCTCACCCCTCCCCCCACCCCACAACAGTCACCGGAGTGTGATGTTCCCCTTCCTGTGTCTGTGTGTTCTCATTGTTCAATTCCCACCTATGAATGAGAACATGCGGTGTTTGGTTGTTTGTCCTTGCGATAGTTTACTGAGAATGATGGTTTCCAGTTTCATCCATGTCCCTACAAAGGACATGAACTCATCATTTTTATGGCTGCATAGTATTCCATGGTGATTATTAATCATGACCAAATGGTATTTATCCCTGGGATACAAGGATTGTTCAACATACACAAGTCAGTCAATGTGACACACCATATCAACAGAATGAAGAACAAAATACATATGATCATTTCAATTGATGCTGAAGAGCAATTGATAAAATTAAACATGCCTTCATGATTCAAAAAATCATCAAGAAACTGGGTATAGAAGAAACATACCTCAACATAATAAAAGTTGTATATGACAGACACACATCTGGTATCACGCCAAATGGGGAAGAATTGAAAGCCTTTTCTTTAATATCTGAAATATGACACATAGACCAAAGGAACAGAATAGAGAACCCAGAAAGAAATTCACACACCTATAGTGAACTCATTTTTGACAAAGGTGGCAAGAACGTACCCTGGAGAAAAATTCTTTTCAATAAACTGTGCTAGGAAAACTGGAAATCCATATGCAGAAGAATGAAACTAGAACCCTATCTCATACCATATGGAAAAATAAAATTTAAATGAATTAAAATTTAAATCTAAGTCCTCAAACAATCAAACTACTAGAATAAAACCTTGTGGAGAATCTCCAGAACTTTGGTCTGTACAAAAATTTATTGAGCAATACCCCACGAGCACAGGCAACCAAAGCAGAAATAGACAAATGTGATCTTATCAAGTTATAAAGCTTTTGTACAGCAAAGGGTACAATCAACAAAGTGAAGAGACAACCCACAGAATGAGAGAAAATATTTGCAAACTACCCATCTGCCAACAGATGAATAACTGGAATATATTAGGAGTGCAAACATGTCTATAGGAAAAAGTCCAATAATCTGATCAGAAAATGGGCAAAAGATTTTAATAGACATTTCTCAAAAGAAGACTTACAAATGGCAAACAGGCTTATGAAAAGGTATCAACATAATTGATCATCAGAGAAATGCAAATAAAAGCTAGAGAGATATCATCTCAACCCAGTTAAAATGGCTTCTATGCAAAAGTCAGGCAATAACAAATGTGGCAAGGATGTGGAGAAAAGGGAACACTCGTACACTGTGGGAATGTAAATTAGTACAACCAATATGGAGAACAGTTTGGAGGTTCCTCAAAATACTAAAAACAGAGCTACCATATGATCCAGCAATCCCACTGCTGGTTATACACCCAAAAGAAAAACAAGGAACATATATATATATAAAAAATCTGTGCTCACATGTTTATTGCAGCACTGCTCCCAGTAGCCAAGATTTGGAAGCAACCTAAGTGTCCATCAACAGATGAATAAACAAAATGTGTCACATGTACATGATGGAGTACTATTCAGTCATAAAAAATAATGAGAGCCTGTCATTTGCAATAACAAGAGTGGAACTGAACGTCATTATGTTAAGTGAAACAAGCCAGGCACAGAAAAACAAGCATAGCATGTTCTCACTTATTTGTTGGATATAAAAATAAAAACAATTGAACTCATGGATGTAGAGAGTAGAAGCATGGTTACCATAGTCTGGGAAGTATAGTGGGGTGATTGGGGGGTATGTAGGAATGGTTATTGGATCCAAAAAGTAGAAAGCATGATAAGACTTACTACTTGATAGCACAATGGGGTGACTATAGTCAATGATAAATTTTATCTTTTAAAATAACTAAAAGATTACAATGGGTTTGCTTGTAACACAAAAGATAAATGTTTGTGGGTTGGATACCCCATTCTCCATTATATGATTATTTCACATTGCCTGCTTGCATCAAAACATTTTATGTGTCTTATAAATATATGCCCCTACTATGTACCCACAAAAATTAAAGATTTCAAAATTTAGAAAATTTAGAAAAGTGAGCATTTAAAAAAGATTGTATTTTTCTGTGGCATTACTATTTACCCAGCCATATAACTGAAGAATAATTTATTTGTAGGAAGAGGGCAAGAAGTCACCATGACACTCATTTAGGCCATATCCTCATTTTACGAAGAGTAAATCGAATTATGGGATGTCCCCCACCCAACTCAGCAGACTAGGCAGGCACCAGTTCAGATTAGCAATTTGGCTTTCAAAGACTCATTGGGGCTGGAAATCCTAACAAAGGTGGTCTAATTCAAAAACAAGCAGTAAAGATATTCTGAGAAAAGTCCTTGAGGAAAAGTTCAGAATACTCAAAGTGATCTAATTACAACAGTGTGCTTAGAGGTATAAAAGCAGAATTATTAAAGAGAAAGTATGCCCAGAACAGAAATAGATGTAGTCTACTATGGTTTGATAAAATCACAAAGAAGAGACAAGAATCCTGATGTGATGCAGATTAAATGACACAACAATGGATTTTATAATGTTTTCTTTCATCACCTTTAAAAAAAATATATAGCTTAGCATAAGAAAATTGCCCCTGGATCTGCTCACTGATGCAGCTCATAGCTTTAGCACCTGCCACATTTTGCACGTGCAGGATAGGACTTTTCATTATGTGCAGGGCTACAGACTCTTTCTACAGACTTAACCCTTTTTCACAAGAATGTTTCAGAGACTTACTTGGAAATCTGACTCATCCTCATATTAGCTACACTTAGAAATGAAATTTCCGGTGGCTTCCTCAGCATTTATGAGAGAAATTTAATATTGCACATTTGAAAATATATTTGAAATTTTGCTGAGAAGCAGAAGATAAATTCACACCAGGAAAAGTGGTATTTTGGTAGAAAATATCTATGCTGATGATAAGTGTCAATGACAATTTGTTGTTGTGACATAAAGTTTAAATGGACTGGATATTTAGAGATATGCATTCAATCAACATTTCCTCTTTTTCGTGAGGAGAAATGCCTTTGGTATATAGTTATTACCTTGTTTCTTTTGAACTTGAGAAATATTATGTGAGTTTATTGGCCTGTTCTTCCAATGGTAAGTGCTAAAACTGTCTTACCCAAGCCTTAAATTTAATTGAGAGCAGCACCGCGCTAGTATTAATTATTGCTTTGCCTCCTGAATCTGATTACTATTATGATTTTTAAAAATTACATTAAATTACATTTAGGCAGATAAGAGACATCTATTTGACTGTTGACCCTAGTGTCACATAGTGCTAGAAGGGGCTTATTGGTTGTTAACACTTTTTAATAATAAAGAAGAAGAAAAAAAGGTAAGTAACTGTGAGGAGGCAAATAGTTGTGGGATTCTGACTTCCTACCTTTGTGACCTTGTTGAGGATAAGCATCATGACTTCATCAGCTGCTATATTAATGGCTGATGGATGGTAATCACCAAACACATTTCTACTAGAGAAACGAATGAACAAACAAAATTCAATGCTCTTCTTTCCCTCTGCATCTTTTTTGTTTTGTTTTAGCAAGTACTAGTTCATTCTGAGTTTTAGGACATCCCCAGCCCATCTTATATTACTTGTTTCAAAGAGAGATCAATAGGCATTTGAGGAGTCTATTGAAGATGAAAGAAAAAAGAAAACTAAGCTGAATTTAGTAGCATCACCTATGGTGTGTCATTGGTATACAGTACAAATAATACAATAGTTTTACCATTGCTAAGGCAACAAGGTCTAAAAAATATTTGATAAAGTTCAGTTGATTCTGTTGGTTTGGAGCTATACTTATAAATTATGGAGATCAGATGTAGGCTTTTGTATCTCGGCCCACCTGACTATTACATGTAGTAGCCAACTCTCACAATATTTTTATCTATCTGGATAAATTCACCTTAGAAACTCATAAAGTGAATGGCATCTCTCCTAAGAAACCCGTACAATTATATATGATGTCTCCTGATTACCGATGAGTTATTCTTTTGCATATCAGTGATTTCCAAATATTCTGACTTTCTAGTTTCAAGTCCACAGAATTTATGTACGTTAATTCTGGAGTCTAGATCTTCAATTTTCAGATAAGCTGTTTTGTTCAGATATTACAGATTGAGTATATCAAATCCAAAAATTTGAAACCCAAAATGCTCCAAAATCTAATAGTTTTTGAGTATCAACATAACACTCAATAGAAATGCTCATTGGAACATTTTGCATTTGGGATCTTGGATTTCCAGATTTGGAATACACAACCGGTAAATACAATGCAAATATTCACAAATCCAGAAAAATAATAAAAATTCTGAATCAATTCTCATTTCGAACATTTCATATAAGGGATACTCAACCTTTATCAGTATCCATATCCATTCCAAGGTCTTTAATTGTCCCTAAATTTCCCACTTTTTGTAAAATTTTTTCAAAACCAAGGAGCAGACTCCTAGAGCAAATCTAGTTCCTTCCATTGCTTTGAGACTAGGCGTTTCAACACCATGAAACAATTTTAATGTATGACAGGTGTGATCCTCACTACCCAAAGGCCGTCTCTTTTTATCTTGACTTCCTTCGTAATTCAGGGCCTGTCCATTATAGTCTTGAAATTCTCAACTGGTTTTAATAACAATTTGCCCAAAGGCGTGGAATTGTCATCCACTGCACACACCATCTCTGATGGTAGGCCCAAGTTTTCTGCCAGGCCTTCTATAAACAGTGGCCTTCCCCTTGGGTGTTCCAGGTATCCCTAATTTCCTCACTGGGGATGGTTGTAATTGTCTGTGGCTGTGGCTGAGGTGAGAGTGGGTCCTCTTGTTGTTGGGGTCAGATCTGGGGTAAATTTTAAAGTGAGGTCTTCTAGAGCTACTACTTACTACTGCCCCAGTGCTTAATGTTTGACACTGCTCCATTAATTGGGAAGAGGATAGTGTGAAATTCACACTTGGAAAGACACCCACATGTTTGTCTGTTAATTCTGGTTTTGGACCTTTCAAATTACACTGTCTTTAGTTGCAAAAGGATGTAAGCATCTTCTTCCCTGAAATGTCACAGAGCATGGTCACTATGCCCTAAAAATGAAATCAGAATTGAAAATGAAAGAATGGTCAGGATCAGCAATTAATGTGGCAAAAGTTAAAATTACCATAAAAACTTTCAGACTTCCCTCCATCAATCTCTAGAAGTGAGAGGGGTTTGATTTCTAAATGGCACTAGACTGCTTTTTCTTATAATTTCTAACTTGCTAACTCTGAGTCAGGTCATTAAAGGTATTCTGTTTGTTTGTTTGTTTCTTTGAATAATTCTCCAGTAGTTTTGCAAATATGCTCTAGTGTCAACAGACTCCCATATGTTTTAATTACTAATGATTAACACAGTGTTGCCTATTGGTAGCAGTGCAATTCATTCCAGGGTTTGTTATCACTCCTGGCAATATCCAGCCATCAACAAATTTATTTTCCACCTAAATTCTCACCTGCACCTTAGCAACTAAGTGTAACTGGAGAAAAACACCAACATATAGGTTGATCCCACCTCAAAATTCATGTCCAGGACTCCCAAGAGGGCCTTCTCTTTCTCTCCAGAAACCTTGCTGAATTTTTCCTGTTGCTGTGATATTTACATTCTTTTATCTCAACCATTACATTGTACCTTATCAATTCTTAATCTTATCTTTGGATTTGGGATGTAAGTAAGGCATACTCTTACTTCCACCACAATTAACAACCAGCAATGTATTATCTGGGCCTAGAAAGTATTTAAACCTGGCCTGGCCGGGCATGGTGGCTCATGCCTGTAATCCCAGCACTTTGGGAAGCTGAGGTGGGCGGATCATGAGGTCCGGAGTTCGAGACCAGCCTGACGAACATGGTGAAGCCCCGTCTCTACTAAAAATACAAAAATTAGCTGGGGGTGGTGGCGTGCACCTGTAATCTCAGCTATTCAGGAGGCTGAGGCAGGACAGTCGCTTGAACCCGGGAGGTGGAGGTTGCAGTGAGCCGAGGTCGTGCCACCACACTCCAGCCTGGGTGACAGAGCGAGATTCCATCTCAAAAAACAAAACAAAACAAAAAACAAACAAAAAACAAAACGAAAGTATTTAAACCTGATTCTTTCTCTTGTATTCTGTGTGAAACATACACAAAAGACAAAGGAAGGCCAAAGCCAAAGACTGACTGATTAAACTAGTAAACATACAATCATACAATTTTTAGATTCAGAGAGTTTATTGCACATATAACTAAATAAAAAACAGTCAAAGATGCCAACTCCCCATGGTCTGTATCTCACATATTAAGAAGGATGACACTGAAACAAAGAGGCTAGATGACTGCATTGTGTTGTGGGCTACATTATTATGGAGGGAAGAAAGCTCCTACCTCAACATAACCTGAAGAGTAATGAGAAACTGTCACATGATGGCCTCCCAAGGAAGAGAAGCAGGCAAATGAAAGGTGGTCTTGAGGCTGCTTCTCGCAGGTTTCCTATCCTCTTGTGTTTTGGGAACATCATAAGGTATTGTACCAAGACTAAGATGATCTTCAGTTCAACCATTTGCCTATACAGCTATGCAGATATACACAAGGTTTGCCTGAGTACCTTGGTGGAACCTTTCCCATAAATTCTGTAGTGCTGCCTGAATTCATCAGAGATCACTCCACTGTTAATAGAGATCTTTATTTACAGTTTCCTTGAAGTTCTTGAAACACTCTCCTTCACTCTAGCATCCACTCCTCTTTCTCAGCTCACTGTGTTTCTACCCAAGTGTCAGTTATGTCTTAAGTGCTCAACCATCCCTTTGAAATCCTTCTTGTTAAGCTTGAGGTGAGGGGCGAGCCCCTAATTTTAATACCTTGATAAACAGGACTCATTGCAGATCCATGTCTTTCTCCAACAATCATTTTCTCAAAACTTCCCAATCTCCAACTCATAACCCAATTTATAGTCTCCAGGTGTTTAGATTTGCATGCATAGTCCTTCACACTTGCTTGGCATCTAGGTCCAAAAGCTAGTTTTGATTTTTGCTATTTGTCAACCTTGGCTCTTTGTCTAAAGTTCATTTTTAATATTATCTTATATATATATAGTTATCTTAGAAAAACCATAATTGCCAAATAATTCATACCACTGATCACTTATTCAATAAGCCATTCTAACTTAATAGTATCCTGTAAGTCCCCTTGAGGTATACTTTTCAAATTAGTAGAATGCTAGAGATGTATTTATTTATCTTTCACCTTTATTCAACATAAATTAATAATACACAATCAGCAAGTCCAGCGAAAAGAAAAATTAGGATTCCGTAGTAGGCAGACTAGGGCAAATATAACTCAATGAGAGGGTGAAGGCTGGAGGATATATTAGAAACCAAATGTAAGTGAGCTATATCAAACTACAGTGGCTTCCACAGGGTTTGGTATTCCATTCCAGTTGAGGTACATACCATTCTGTCCTTCCTGGTTGACCATCACTTCATTGTGAGTCATCATCATAACTGATCAGGTTGTCATTTCCCTCAGGTTGATTTGAGTTGGCCAAAGTAGGACAAGAGGCTACGTTAGTGAATTTTTAACAAGAGGCCTAGTGTACTGCCAGCGTGGCATATCTATTCAGCTAATACTACTTATTGCTCCATTCATTCACTAAACACATTATCAAGTACTTTACTATCCTCCTGATACAAGTTTGAATTTTATTTGACATTTTTTTTCATTGTACCTCTACTGGATAAGCATTTGGAATATGGAATTCTGAGATTAAAGTGATGCCACTAAATAGTAGCTCTTTATAGTATGGTGCAAATCTCAGCCACGGAAATATTTGTAGACTGTTCTGTAGGAGATTGAGAATATTGTAACTCTGTTTATTGATTCATCCTCAATTCAGTGCACACATTTATCAGGCATGAAAACAGAAAACTATTTCTAACTACTATTTTTTCTCCTTCTGCACTGTAGGTTTTAGAAAATTTTCAAAATAAATGCTTTTTGAAACTAGTTTACAGGAACTGGTTGCAATCTTACCTTTGAGAACCTGGAATGGCTCAAATCTCCAGCCCACTTACGATGTTTTGACATTCCTCGAGTCCCCAACTTTGGAATATTAAAATTGTGATTTTTGCCAAGTCTTTTTATATACAATCAGATTCCTCCTCATGAAAATGAGCTTAATGTGCATGCTTCTATTTGTAATTTTTTTTTTTTTTTTTTTTTGAGACGGAGTCTCACTCTGTCACCCAGGCTGGAGTGCAGTGGCACGACCTCGGCTCACTGCAAGCTCCGCCCCCCTCGGGCTCAAGCCACTCTCCTGCCTCAGCCTCTCCGAGCAGCTGGGACCACAGGCGTCCGCCACCACGCCCGGCCAATTTTCTGTATTTTTAGTAGAGACGGGGTTTCACCGTGGTCTCGATCTCCCGACCTCGTGATCCGCCCGCCTCGGCCTCCCAAAGTGCTGGGATTACAAGCGTGAGCCACCGCGCCCGGCCTCTATTTGTAATTTTAAGCACACTAATCCTAGTTCAACATCATTAGCTTTGGTGGCCTAGAATTTTGCATTTTAAATTCTAAAAACCAGGTCCAATGTATGTGGATTAAAAAGTTTTTTCCCAGGCACCCATTTTCTGGTTGCTGCTTCTTGATACAGAGTAATTAACATCTTCAGCAATTTCCCGTATGATTGAAATCACTTCATTGGTGAGTATGCCCTCAAGTATCCCACCTGCCCAGGGGTTTTAAATCAGCTTGTAGTGCCTCTTAAATTTTAGCATCATCCTGTTCACAGATATTTCCCATACTCACAGTGAGCCATGTGCTTTCCTCTATATATCAATCTTTCCACACGGTCATTACTACTCTCCCAAGCATCAAATGACCCTGTTTCATATGTGAATAATACCAGCTTTGTAAGAAACCCAAACAACATAAATGTCACCAGCCTTGGTACATGGGTTAGCAAATTACAGCTCAGGATCAAATGCAGGCAGCTACTTGTTTTTGTAAAATAAAGTTTTATTGGAAAACAGCAATGCTCATTTTTTGAAAACATGTTGTCTGTGGATTTTTTAAATGACAATGTCAGAGTCGAATAGTTTTGAGAGAATTGTATGCCCTGAAAAGGATAAGATACTTGGTATCTGGACCTTTGGAAAAAGAAGTTTGCCAAACTCTACTCAAAACCAGAACTAATCTCAATAAGCTAAGCCCTCAAATTCCAATAATGCCATATCTTAATAATTGGCTTCAAATTTCCGCTTCAAAATATTTGCATGCATTCAGTGCAGTGGGCGGTTGAATAAGTCCATCGGCTTGTGCTGGTTACCACTTGTTATGACTGCTTACATGCTGAAAATCTGACATTACGAAGAGTTACAACACGTAGTGATATGCTTCCTTGATTCATTGCCCCAGCTAGATAAACATCAACTTTCCAGCATAGACACAGACAGTTTTACAAGTGTGATTTTCTGATTAAAGTATTGGCAGGAAATTCCCGGTTCATTATAGCAGTATAACAGTCCATTCATCTCAAAGGAGCAATGATATTTACTGACAGGGAACATCTTGCACCCAGCAGAGTGGTAACTACTGTGCCTAGTGGAGAAACGGGTTGCTCACAAAGGATGGATAGATTACACATCATATCCACTGAGCCTTAAGAAGGTCTGGGTAAACTAGAACACTGGTTCTGAATTCTGAGTGTACATTAGAATCTCTTGAAGAGCTTTTAAAAAATACTGATGCCTATGTTGTGTCCCAGAAGGGTTAAATCAGTATCTCTGGGGATGGGCTTAGGTATTGTTTTTGTAAAACATTAATACCAATTGTTAACTTATTTTAAGGAGTAATTAATACAAGTCTAAACCGTCAAATGCCATTTCCCATTTGTTACTATTCCTGTCAAATGCTAATGAAAACCTGTTTTCAAAATTAAAAAAAGGTAAACTGACATAATTTTACCTTATAGGTATTTTGTTTGTTTGAGCCACTCCAGAAGCATCTTACTAGTTTTCTGTCTCTCTCATTCCCAGTCCATGCAAGATACAAGCAAAAAAACATTTTCTTAAAGTTTCAATTTAGATGAAATTAACCCTTCTGGGGATGCTCAAATGCTTTATAAATTCTTATAAATATCCCCATATCAAAAACTTCAAAGCTTACCTAGCATTGGCTGAGTGCTTCCTATGCATTCACTGTGACACTAGACACTTTACACAGATTATCTCATTTGTTAGGTCACAAAACAAGTATCAAAACATTCAAAAAATCGAAATAATATCAAGCATCTTCCCTGACAATAATGGAATAAAATGAAAATTAATAGCAAGAGGAATTTTGGAAACTACAAGAAATATACGGAAATAAAAAAATATACTCCCAAATGACCATGGGTCAATAAAGAGAGTTGAAACACTTCTCAAAACAAATTGTGATGGAAACATAACACAGCAAAATCTATGGGATACAGCAAAACCAGTATTAAAAGGGAAGTTTATAGCTATAATTGTCTTTATCAAAAAACAAACAAGAAAAACTTCAAAAAAACAATCTAATGATTCATCTTAAGGAATTAGAAAAGCAAAAATAAACCAAACCCAAAATTAGTAGAAGAAAATAAATAATGAAGATCAGAGCAGAAATAAATAGACTTGAAGTTGAAAAAATACAAGAGATCAATAAAACAACTTTTTTATAAGTTAAACAAAATTGACAAACCTGTATCCAGATCAATTAAGAAAAAAAGAGAGAAGATCCAAATAAATGAGATCAGTAATGAAAAATGATACTGCAGAATTTCAAAGGATCATTAGTGGCTACAATGAGCAACTATATGCTAGTGAACTGAAAAATATAGGGAAAATAAATAAATTCCTAGACACCTACAACCTACCAAAATTGAATCGAGAAGAAATGCAAAACCTGAACAGACCAATAACAACTAATAAGATCAAAGCCATAATAAAAAGTCTCCCAGTAAAGTAAAGCCTGGCTTAATTCTACTAACACTTAAAGAACGAATATCAACCCTTCTCAAACTATTTCAAAAAATAGAGGATGAAGGACTACTTCCAAACCCGTCCTATGAGGCCAGTATAACACTGATACCAAAATGAAAGACACATCACAAAATAAAAAAAAGAAAAAAAAAAGAAAAATCACTACTGGCGAACATCTCCAATGAATATTGATGCAAATATTCTCAATGCAATACTAGCAAACCAACTTCAACAATACATTAGAAAGATCATTTATCATGACCAATGGGAATTTATTACTGTGATGCAAGGATAGTTCAACATACACAAATCAATCCATGTGATGCATCATATAAAAACAATTAAGGATAAAAATGATATAATCATATCAATTGATCCTGTAAAAGTATTAGATAATATTCAAAATCCCTTCATGAGAAAAACACTCAAAAAACTGGGTAGTGAAGGAACATACCTCAACAGAGTAAAAGTCATATATGACAAACCCACAGCCACTATCGTACTGAATAGGGGAAAACTGAAAGTCTTCTCTCTAAGACCTGGAACACGACAAAGATCCCCACTTTTACCATTGTTATTCAACATAGTACCGGAAGTCCTAGCTAGAGCAATCAGACAAGAGAAAAATATAAAGGACATACAAATTTAAGTCAAATTATTCTTGCTTGCAGATGATATACTTTTATATTTGGAAAAACCTAAAGAATCCACCAAAATGATTGCAAATCATAAACAAATTCAGTAAAGTTGCAAGATACAAAATCAACATACAAAAACCAGTAGCATTTATATATGTCAACAGTGATCAATGTGAAAAAGAAATTAAGAAGTAATCCCTTTTACAATTGTAACACATAAAATTCCATAAAATTAAATACCTAGAAAACAGCAAAGAATTGAAAGGGCCTTATAATGAAATCTGTAAAACAGTGATGAAATAAATTGAAGAGGAAACCAAAAAATAGAAAAACATTCTCTGTTCACGGATTGGAAAAGCCAATATTGTTAAAATGTCCAAACTGCCCAAAGCAATCTACAGAGTCAATGCAAGCTCTATCAAAACACCAATGATATTATCCACATAAATAGAAAAATCAATACTAAAATTTAAATAGAACCAAAAAAAAGAGACCCAGAATAGCAAAAACTATTCTAAGCAAACAGAACAAAACTGGAGGAGTCATATTATCTGAATTCAAATTATACTACAGAGCTATAGGAACCAAACAGCATGGTACTGGCCGGGCATGGTGGAACACTCCTATAAAACTCACAGTTTGGGAGGCTGAGGTTGATGGATCTCTCGAGCTCAGGATTTCAAGACCAGGCTGGGCAACATGGCACAATCCCGCCTTTATGTAAAATAGAAAAAAACAAAAAAAATTTAGCCCTGCATATTGGTGTGTGCCTGTAGTTCCAGCTACTCGAGAGGCTGAGATGGGAAGATGCATGAGCCCTGGAGGTTGAGACTGTCATAAAAACAGACACACAGACCATTGGGACAGAATGAAAAACCCAGAAACAAATCAACACATTTACAGACAGTGAACACATTTTTTGATAATGGTACCAAGAATATACACTGAGAAAAAGACAAACTCTTCAATAAATGGTGATGTGAATACTAGATATCCATATGCAGAAGAATGAAACTAGACCCCTATCTCTCATCATAAAAAAAATCAAAACAGATTAAATACTTAAATCTAAGACAACAAACTATAAAATAACTACAATAAAACTTTTGGGAAAATCTCCAGGACATTGGTCTGGGCAAACATTTCTTAAGCAATACTCCACAAGAACAGGAAACCAAAGCATAAATGAGAACACATCAAGTTAAAAAGCTTCCACATAGCAAAGGAAAAATCAACAACATAAAGATACAACCTCACATAAATTGGAGAAATTGTTTGCAAATTACCCCTCTGACAAGACAAGGGATGAATAACCAAAATATAAAAGAAACTCAAACAGCTGTATTTTAAAATGCCTAATAATTTGATCATAAAATGGGCAAAAGATTTGAGTAGTTATTTCTCAAAAGAAGACATACCCCAATGGCAAACAGGCATAGGAAAAGGTGTCAACATCATTGATCATCAGAGAAATGCAAATCAAAACTACAATGAGATATTATCTCATCCCAGTTAAAACTGCTTATATTCAAAAGAGAGGCAATAACAAATGCTGGTGAGGATGTGGAGAAAAAGGAACCCTCCAGCATTGTTGGTGGGAATGTAAATTAGTACAACTACTGTGGAGAACAATTTGAGGTTCCTCAAAAAATTAAAAATGTAGCAACCATATAATCCAGCAATCCCACTGCTCAGTATATACAAAAAAGAAAGGAAGTCAGTATATGAAAAAGACATCTGCACTCTTATGTTTTGTGCAGCACTGTTTACAATAGCTAAAAATTGGAACAATCAAAGAGTCCATCAACAGACAAATGGATAAAGAAAATGTGGTGCATATACATAACAGAGTACTATTCAGCAAGAAAAAAAATGAGATCCAGTCATTTGCAACATCATGAATGGAACTAAAGACCATTAAGTGAAATAAGCCAAGCACAGAAAGATGAACATCACATATTCTCACTTACTTGTAGGATCTAAAAATCAGAACAATTGAACTCAGGGACATAGAGAGTAGAAGGATGGTTACCAGAGGCTGGAAAGTGTGGTGAAATGCTGGTGTGGAGGCAGGGATGGTTAATGGTGTGATGGTTAATATTAGGTGTAAAGTTGATGAGATTGAAGGATGCTTAGATAGCTGGTAAAGTATTGCTCCTGGGTGTGTCTGTGAGGATGTTGCCAGTGGAGATTAACATTTGAGTCAGTGAACTGGGAGAGGCAGACCCACCCTCAATCTGGGTGGGCACTATCCAATCAGCTGCCAGCATGGATTGAACAAAGCAGGCCGAAGAAGGCTGGATATTCTGGCTTGCTAAGTCTTCTGGTTTACATCTTTATCCCTTGATGGATGCTTCCATCTGTTTCTCCTCCCCTTGGGCATCAGACTCCAGTGTCTTTGGCCTTTGGACTTACACCAGTGATTTGCTGGGGTCTCTCAGGCCTTCAGCCACAGAATGAAGGCTGCACTATTGGCTTCCTTACTTTTGAGGCTTTTTGACTCAAAATGAGACACTACTGGCTTCTTTCTTCCTCAGCTTGAAGACAGCCTATCGTGGGACTTCGCCTTGTAATTGTGTGAGCCAATTCTCCTTAATAAACTCCCTTTCATATAAACATATATCCTATTAGTTCTGTCCCTCTGAAGAACTCTGACTAATGCAAATTGTTACAAAAAAAATAGAATGAAAAAGACCTACTGTTTGATAGCATAACAGGATGACTACAGTAAATAATAATTGTAAATTTTTAAATAATGTAAGGAGTGTAATTTGATTATTTGTCATTCAAAGGATAACGCTTGAGAGGATAGATACCCCATTTCCCATGATGTGCTTCTTTCTTATTGCATGCATGTATCAAAATATCTCATGTACCCCATAAATATATACACTTACTGTATATCCACAAAAATCATTTAAAATAAAAACCACCAAAATATAAAAAGAAACTAAATCCTCTTGATGGAGATTCAGAATGCAAATACACACACCCAAGTCTCTGAAAAAAATCTGAAGGAAATGCACACACGGACACACACACAAACACACATACACGTTCCATGTGCAGTTATTTTAACTCAGGATTTCCAAAACTTATTTGACCATGGAAGAACATTTATCTAGCTATACTAAAACTCTGCAGATCTAGTGTTCAATGAATTAACATTGAGAAATGTTGACTTAAGTCATTCGACCATTTCAGTGATTCAACTGTAAATTGAACAACTCACAAGGATTACTCATACTACCTAAATTATCTGAAAGTGTTACATTTTGTAATCTTTTTTGTGAATATAAATCTGTTTTACTTACTTCCCCTCCGCACCTACACATACATACACACACACACACACACACACACACACAGCCATAGTTTTTCTCCTTTTCTGGCTGAATGGCATATGATGAACTCAACCCATGCCCTGCCTTTCCTCTCAGCTCTTCCTGTGACTTCCTCAGATAGAGAAGTTGTCTGTGGTAGCATGAAAATGTGGCAATTATATCTCCTGTTCCAGGTTGCATAATTGACAGATGGCCTCAGCAGCTGAATCCTAATTCCACCACTACATTCACACTGACATCACACCTCCCATGGGCTGCTCTCAATGACTGACTATCACAGGAATACTAAGGCAGCCCATTCCTACAAGTTATGCAACTTATTTTATGTTGGGTCACTCAATAAGTTCCTCATTGGCCTCACCATAATATTTTTATAATTGCTCTGTGGCCTGAAACTGGGTCTATCCAAATCTCCTTCCTTTTCTCTCTTCTTCAAAGGGATTTGACCTGCATCAGAGTCTGATGGCTCCTTCCAGTGTTTCTACATTTCCATCTACTTTTTTTTCATAGACATTTCCACACTATATCACCTCATATGTCTGATCACATCTTGCCCTCTGCTTCTCAGAGGAGCTGAACTAACAGTGTCCTTCCTCCCATCAATATCCCAACATATTTTGCATATATCTATACTTTCACAATTATCTGTTTATAAAGCTAAGACTTTCACTGAAAACTATAAGCTATAGCTCACTTATATAAGTAACCCCAATGTCTACCAGTATTTTAAAATAAAATGTTAGAGGGAAGAATAAGATGGAGAGAGAGAGAGAGAGAGAGAGAGAGAGAGAATATGAATAAAGAAATAATGGCCAAATAATGAAATTAGCAAATTGACTTGATCTCTTGGGATTAGTTTCCCCATCTTTCCCATCTGTAAAATGGGAATAATAATATCTGCCCTGCTTACCCTACAGTGTTATGTGCATATGAAATAAAGCAACTTAATGCAACTTATGTAGTTACCAAAGTACATGGTCCTTTCCAAAGCTGCTCGCTATTCATTTATTTCCCAAATATTTTTTGAGCTCCTGCTCTGTGTTATACTTGGCTTGAGGTACTAGGAATAAAGAAATCTCAAGGAGCTCAGAGTCAATTGGGGAATACAGATAGAGACAGAAAAAATATGTTTATGTGGAATAGTGAGTGGGTGATGTTTAGGTATGCTCTAGGTATAGCAATCCAACTTGTGTGACGGGGATAATAACTGGCTTTCTGAGGAAGGTGGCATGTGACTCTTGAGAAGAATCAATAACAGTCAGTGAGAGGAAATATGCAATAAGGTGAAATATGTGGGATGAGCATTCCAGCAGAGGGAAATACACAAGCAAAGCAGCGGGGAATCAAGAAAAAACTTAGCACATTAGGAAGTTTCAAGAAGATCCGTCAAGCTAGAATACAGAAAAGCAGATGTTGGTGGGAAGAGCAATATATACACATTCTAAATCTCTTCTTAGAATAGAAATGAAAAATATTTAACAACATATAGATGACAAATATTCAACAAATATTTAGACGTAAGTTCAACATTGTCTGTCAAACAAGCTTGATAATTATTGAATAGTAGATATGTTATCTGGTTTCTACTATTATTTTTTCTTGTATGTCTTTAATTTTATTTTATCCTGGAGATGAAAAAAGTATTAAACTCAAATGTGAATGGAAGGTGATAAGAGTTCTGGAATTTTGAGAAATAATGTCTCTAGCAAGTGACAAGATATATTTGAATAGACAATTTGACAGAAAATTGTTATTTTATAGTTCACATATATCTTATTTCAAATCACAAATTGTTTTAACCAAGTAATACTTCATTGAGAGTATTAGGATAGTGGGAATGGGAGGTTGATAGAGGAAACATCTCATGCCCACTATCCTATCATTCAGAATTCATTAAGAAATAAGATTAAAGTTAATATAAATGATTTGCTTGTTTTCCCTCCATGTTTTTAATGTGCATGTTTTGTTTTCATTATAAAAATTATTATATGGGAAAATTATAATTTTGTTTGTGGATCTGCCTCACAATGAAATAGCAAAATGTCAAAAAATCCCAGTTGTCAAAGCTTAGAATTGGTAATGCCACAGAACTCAAAATGGCTCAGAATGAACAATGTGTTCATAACAAGCAGATGAGTATACGTTTGACAAGAATGTCAAGTTTCCATATTGCAAAGAGCATAATGGTACAGCTTTCCATTAAGAAGGTGATTTTTGTGTTTCAGTTTTGATTCTAGTACATTTTTATTTTTAAATTCTAATCAAAACATTGACCCGCTTATATTTACCCTTATATTGAAAGAATAAAATAAAATTTGTCTGTATGTTATTTGATATTTATAGCAAACATGGATTTTATAGATAATTAGTAACTGAGGTGAGAATTCCAGCCATAACAAGATTAGATTTTTCCCTCATCTTAAAACCACCTCACCACAAGGAGAAAGCTTCATCTCTGGTAAAATAAAGGAAGCACTATGTTGGCATAGCACCATACCTCAACATATATTTAAAAGGGCTATGAAGTATAGGAAAATTTACACTAGAATGAAAGAGAATGCCAGGAAAGAACACATATAGCTGCTGCTATTGTTGGGCAGAGCCAGCTGACCCTTATCTTCTTCAAAGTAGCCAGCCCACTCCCAAAAGGCACACATTTGCAAGGATCTCTTTCACATCTAATGATACCTATCTAATGGTAGATATGGAAAGTAAACAAAGATGATTCATAATTGGTGTCTCTGGGGAAGAAAACAGATTTAAAAATTTCAAAGGCATAACTCAGAAAAGACTTTTCTAATTAATACAAGCTTCAACTCTTGTATTAATTACAAGAGTTAATTATCTAGAGCTTACTCTAGATCAAGTGGGCTCATGATGTGCCAAGAATATTGTTACATTACAATAATAACCATCATACTGGCAAACAATAAAATGAACAATGACACCGAGTGTTTGGTAGAGAGTGAGTAAAGGATACTTTCATTCTCTACTAATTAAAATATATTAGCTTGCATTTGTATATTTATTGTTGTCTGACTCAGTATTTAAAACCTAAATGGGAAAAGGTGATGAAATCGCCAAGCAATGAAGCCAGTCAGCTGAATCTACCTTATACCATGATCAAAACCTCAAGGTAATCAAATAGGATAAAATAAAAAAAATCTAAAGGTCAGCAACCTCAAACTTTGAAGGTAGATAAGCCCACAAAGATGAAAAAGTATCAGCACAAGAATGCTGAAAACTCAAAAAGTTAGAGTGCCTTCTTTGCTCCAAATGACTAAATCACCTCTCCAGCAAAGAAGGGTTTGGAACTGGGCTGAGGCTGAGATAGCTGAAATGGCAGAAATAGAATTCAAAATATTGATAGGAATGAAGTTTACTGAGCTGCAGGAGTACCTTAAATGCCAATGCAAGGAAGCTAAAAATCCTGATAAAATATTTTAGGAGATGGCAGAAAAAAATAGCCAGTATAGAGAATAAAGTAACCAAGTTGATATAGCTGAAAATCACAGTACAAGAATTTCGTAATGCAATCACAAGTGGTAATAGCAGAGGAGACTAAGCAGAGGAACGAATCTCAGAGCTGGAAGACTGCCTTTAGATAATAAGACAGGCAGATAATAATAGAAAAAAAAAAGAATAAAAAAGAATGAGCAAAACTTCTGAGAAATATGAGATTATGTAAAGAGATTGAATCTATGACTGACTGGTGTTCCTGAAAGAGGTTAGGAGAATGGCACCAACTTGAAAAACATATTTCAGGATATAATCCATGAGACCTTCCGCAACCTCACTAAAGAGGCCAACGTTCAAATTCAGGAAATGCAGAGAACCCCAGTATGATACTTTGCAAGAAGATCATCCCCAAGACACATATTTACCAGATTCTAAGGCAGGAGAATAGGGTCTGGAGGCAGAGAAACTACGGCCAATTCACACTGACTTCCTAGAACTGAATCAAAAGGAAAACCCCACCTCTCCACACCGAAGTAACAAAAGAATCAGAGGCCAATATCTTTGCACTGCATCTTGTACCGCATCACAGATAAAAAATGAAAAGTACCTCTGATTTGTTCCCTCCAGCAACCAGTCTTCATGTGCATAGGGTGTAACTTTGTAACTTCACTTCAGCATCTGATTCTTCGCCTCCTGCAAACTATTAGACTGGTCGTGGACCAAGTTCTCATGTGCAACTTTGTAACTTCAATTAAGCCTCTGATTGATCACCTCCTGCAACCAATCAGACTGATCACAAGCAAGTCTTTATTTATACAAGATGTAACCAAGTAACTAATGGGAGACCTCTAGAGCATATTTAAACCTGAGCAAATTCTGTAACCAGCGCACTTGGGCTGCTTGCTGGAGCCCACTCTCACTTTGCTGAGTGAACTTTCATTTCAATAAATCTGTGCTTTCATTGCTTTATTTTCTGTTGCTTTGTTTGTGCATTTTGTCCAATTATTTGTTCAAAATGCCAAGAACCTAGATGACTCGTAGTCAAGACCTTCCACCAGTAACAATTCTCTGAAGTTGAAATGATAGAAAAAATATTAAAGGCAGCTAGAGAGAAAGGTAAGGTTACCTACAAAGGGAAGCCCATCAGTCTAACAACAGATCTCTCCGCTGAAACCCTACACACCAAAAGAGATTGGAGGTCAATATTCAACACTCAAAAAAAAATTCAAATCCAGAATTTCATATCTGGTCAAACTAAGCTTTATAAGTGAAGGAGAAATGAGATCTTTTCAGACAGGCAAATGCTAAAGAAATTTGTTACCGTCAGACCTTCCGTACAAGAGCTTCTGAAAGAAGCACTAAATATGGAAAGTAAAGGCTGTTACCAGCCACTACAAAAACACACTGAGGTACTCAGATTAGTGAAACTATAAATTAACCACATAAGTAAGTCTGCAAAATAACCAGCTAACATCATGATAACAGGATGAAATCCATACATACCAATACTAAGCTTAAATGTAAATGGGCTAAATGACACACACACACACACACACACACACACACACACACACAAAGAGTGGCAAGCTCAATAAAGAACCAAGACCAATTGGTATGTTATCTTTAAGAGACCATCTCACATGCAATGATACACGCAGGATCAAAATAAAGAGATGGAGAAAAATTCACCAAGAAAGTGGAAAACAGAAAAAAGCAGGGTTGCAATCCTAGTTTCTAACAAAACAGACTTTAAATCAGCAAAGATCAAAAAAGACAAACAAAGACGGACATTACACAATGGTAAAGTGTTCAATTCGACAAAAGGATCTAACTATTTTAAATATATATGCACCCAAAACAGGAGCACCTAGATTCATAAAACAAGTTCTCAGAGACCTTCAAAGAGACTTAGACTTCCACACTATATTAGTGGGAGACTTTTACATACCACTAACAATATTAGACAGATAATTGAGACAGAAAAATAACAAAGATATTCAGGACCTAAACTCAGCAGTGGGTCTAAAGAACCTGATATCTATCACAGAAATTCAGAAATTTCCACCTAAAAACCACAGAATATACATTCATTTCATTTCCACATAGCACATACTCTAAAATTGATCACATAATTAGAAGTAAAACACACCTCAGCAAATGCAAAACAACTGAAATCATAACAACCACTCATACAGATGGCAGCACAATCAAATTAGAAATCAATACTAATAAATTCACTCAAAACCATACAATTACACAGAAATTGAACAGCGTGCACCTAAATGAGTTTTGGGTAAATAATGAAACTAAGGCAGATATGAAGAATTTTCTCGAAACTAATGAGAACAAAGACAGAACATACCAGAATCTCTGGGACACAGCTAAGGCAGTGTTAAGAGGGAAATTTATAGCACTAAATGCCCACATCAGAAAGTTAGAAAAATCTTAATTTAACAATCTAACATTACAACTAAAAGAACTAGAGAACTAAAGGCAAACAAATCCCAGGGATGGCAGAAAATAAGAAATAACCAAAATCACAGCTGAGCCGAAGAAGGCAGAGACACGATAAACTTTTCAAAAGATCCATGAATCCGGCACCTGGATTTTTGAAAAAAAGTAATAAGCTAGCTAGATTAATAAAGAAGAAAAGAGAAAAGATTCAAATAAACACAATCAGAAATGACAAGGGGGATATTACCACTGCACAGAAATACAAACAACGATCAGACAGTATTATAAACACCTCTTTGCACATAAACTAGAAAATCTAGAACAAATGGATACATTTCTGGGCACATACACCTTCCGAAGACTGAACCAGGAAGAAACTGAATCTTTGAATTGGGCAATAGCAAGGTGGGAAATGGAAGGAGTAATAAATAGCTAAGCAACAAAATAAAAGGCCAGGACCAGACAGATTCACAGCTGAATTCTACCAGATGTACAAAGAAGAGCTGGTACCATTTCTACTGAAACTCTTCCAAAAACTCGAGGAGAAGGAGCTCCTTCCCTAACTCATTCTATGAGACCAGCATCATCCTGACACGAAAACCTGACAGAGATAGAAAAAAATAAAAGAAATTTCAGGCCAACATTCTTGATGAGCATTAATGCAATTATCCTCAAAAAATACTGGCAAACCAAATCTAGAAGCACATCAAAAAGCTTATCCATCAAGATCAAGTAGACTTTATCCCTGGGATGCAAAGTTGGATCAACATACACAAATTATTAAATGTGACTCAATACATAAAATTAACTAAAGACAAAAACCACATGATTATCTCAATAGATGCAAAACAGGCTTTACATAAAATTCAACGTCTGTTTCTGTTAAAAATTATCAATAAACTAGTTATTGAAGGAACATACCTCAAAATAATAAGAACCATCTATGCAAATCACATAGCCAACATCATACCGAATGGACAAATGCTGGAAGCATTCCCCTTGAAAATCGGGACATGACAAGGATGCCCTCTCTCACCACTAGTACTCAACATAGCATTCAATGTCCTGACCAGGGTAATCAGGCAAGAGAAAGAAATAAAGGGCATGTAAATCGGTAAAGAGCAAGTAAAATTTTCTCTATTTGCAGATGACATGCTTCTCTATCTAGAAAACCCCACAGACTTAGCCCAAAAGCTTCTTAAGCTGATAAACTTCATCAAAGTCTCAGAACACAAAATTAATGTGTAAAAATCATTACCATTCCCATACACCTACAACAGTCAAGCCAAGAGCCAAATAAAAAATGTATTCCCATTCACAATTGCCACAAAAACAATAAGATAACTAGGAAAACAGCTAACTAGGGAAGTGAAAGATGTCTGCAAGGAGAACTACAAACCACTGTGTAAATAAATCAGAGATGACAGAAACGAATGGAAAAAAACATTCTATGCTCATGGATAGGAAGAATTAATATTGTTAAAATGACCATACTGCCATAAGCAATTTACAGATTCAATGCTACGCCTACTACAATACCACTGACATTCTTCATACAGCCAGAAAAAGATAATTTTAAAATTCTTATGGAATCAAAATGAGCTTCAATGGCCAAGGAAGTAAGCATAATAAAAAACAAAAACAAACAAACAAAAACAAAGCTGGAGGCATCACGCTACCTGACTTCAAACTGTACAACAGGGCTACAATAACCAAAACAACATGGTACTGGTACAAAAACAGACACATAGACCAATGGAACAGAATAGCAAACCCATAAGACTGCACACCTAAAAATATCTGATCTTAGACAAACCTGACAAAAAAATGCAATGGGAAAAGGATTCCCTATTTAATAATTGCTGCTGAGATAACCAACTAGCCATATGCAGAAGATTGAAAGTGAACCCCTTCCTAACACCATATGCTAAAATTAAATCAAGGTGGATTAAAGATTTAAATGTAAAACCCAAAACTGTAAAAATCCTGGCACACATCCTAGGCAATACCACTTAGGACAAAGACACAGGCAAAAATTTCATGACACAGATGCTAAAAGCAATTGCAACAAAGCAAAAATTGACAAATGGGATCTAATTAAACTAAAGAACTTCTGTACAGCAAAAGAAACTATTATCCTGCAGAACAGGAGAAAACTTTTGCAAGCTATCCATCTGACAAAGGTCTAATATTCAGAGTCTACAAGTAACCTAAACAAATTTACAAGAAAATAAGATAACAACGCCATTAAAAAGTGGGCAAAGGACATGAAAAGACGTCTTGATATGGTTTGGGTGTGTCCTCACCCAAAACTCAACTTGATTTGTATCTCCCAGAATTCCCACGTGTTGTGCAAGGGATTCAGGGAGAGGTAATTGAATCATGGGGGCCGGTCTTTCCCGTGCTATTCTCGTGATAGTGAGTAGTTCTCACGAGATCTGGTGGGTTTATCAGGGGTTTCTGCTTTTGCCTCTTCCTCATTTTTCTCTTGCCACCAACATGTAAGTAGTGCCTTTTGCCTCCCATCATGATTCTGAGGCCTCCCCAGCCACGTGGAACTGTAAGTCCAATTAGACCTCTTTTTGTTCCTAGTTTCTGGTATGTCTTTATCAGCAGCGTGAAAATGAACTAATACATTTAATTGGTACCAGTAGAGTGGGGTGTTGCTGAAAAGATACCCAAAAATGTGGAAGTGACTTTGAAACTGGGTAACAGGCAGGGGTTGGAACAGTTTGGAGGGCTCAAAAGAAGACAGGAAAATATGAGAAAGTTTGGAACTTCCTAGAGACTTGTTGAATGGCTTTGACAAAAATGTTTCGTGATATGAACAAAAAGGTCCAGGCTGAGGTGGTCTCAGATGGAAATGAGAAACTTGTTGGGAACTGGAGCAAAGGTGACTCTTGTTATGTTTCAGCAAAGAGACTAGCGGCATTTTGCCCCTGCTGTAGAGATTTGTGGAACTTTGAACTTGAGAGAGATGACTTATGGTATCTAGTAGGAGAAATTTCTAAGCAGCAAAGCATTCAAAAAGTGACCTGGGTACTGCTAAAAGCATTCCGTTTTAAAAAGCAAACAGAGCATAAAAGTTCAGAAAATTCACAGCCTGACGATGCAGTAGAAAATAAAAACCCATTTTTTGAGGAGGAACTCAATCTGGCTGCAGAAATTTGCATAAATAGCAAGGAGCCTAAAATTAATCCTCAAGATCATGGGGAAAATGTCTCCAGGCCATGTCAGAGACCTTCACAGCAACCCCACCCGTCACAGTCCCAGAGGCCAGGAGGAAAAAGTTGTTTGATGGGGTGGGCCCAGGGTCCCCGTGCTGTGTGCAGCCTAAGGACTTGGTGCCTTATGTCCCAGTCGCTTCAGCTGTGGCTGAAAGGGGCCAATGTAGAGCTTGGGTTGTGGCTTCAGAAGGTGGAAGCCCCAGGCCTTGCAGGTTCCCTGTGGTGTTCAGCCTGCGGGTGCACAGAAGTCAAGAATTGAGGTTTGGGAGCCTCTGCCTAGATTTCAGAAGATGTTTGGAAATGCCTGGAAGCCCAGGCAAAAGTTTGCTGCAGGGGCAGAGTCCTCATGGAGAACCTCTGCTAAGGCAGTGAGGAAGGAAAATGTGTGGTCAGAGCCCCCACACAGAGTTCCTACTGGGGCACGGCCTAGTGCAGTTGTGAGAAAAAGGCCACCATCCTCCAGACCCCAGAATGGTGGAGCTACCCACAGCTTGCCCCATGAGCCTAGAAAAGCCACAGACACTCAATGCCAGCCCATGAAAGCAGCCAGAAGGTAGGCTTTACCCTGCAAAGCCACAGGGGTGGAGCTGCCCAAGACCATGAGAGCCCACGTCTTCCATCAGCATGACCTGGATGTGAAACGTGGAGTCAAAGAAAATCATTTTGGAGCTTTAAAATTTGGCAGCCCTGCTGGATTTGAAACTTGCATGGGCCCTCTAACCCCTTTGTTTTGGCCAATTTCTCCAATTTGGAATGGCTGTATTTACCCAATACCTGTACCCTCATTGCATCTAGGAAGTAACTCACTTGCTGTTGATTTTACAGCCTCATAGGCAGAAGAGACTTGCCTTGTCTCAGATCAGACTTTAAACTGTGGATTTTTGGATTAATGCTGGAATGAGTTAGGACTTTGGGGAACTGTTAGGAAGGCATGATTGGTTTTAAAATGTGAGGTCATGAGATTTGGAGGGAGCAGGGGCAGAATGATATGGTTTGGCTCATACCCCACCCAAATATCAGCTTGAATTTTATCTCCCAGAATTCCCCCATGTTGTGGAAGGGACCCAGGGGGAGGTAAATGAGTCATAAGGGTCAGTCTTTCCCATGCTATTCTCATGATAATGAATAAGTCTCATGAGATCTGATGGTTTTATCAGAAGTTTCTGCATTTGCTTCTTTCTCATTTTTCTCTTGCCACTGCCATGTAAGAAGTGCCTTTCACTTCCCGTCATAATAGTGAAGCTTCCCCAGCAATGCAGAACTGTAAATTCTAAACCTCTTTTATGTTCCCAGTTTCAGGTATGTCCTTATCAGCAGTGTGAAAACAAACTAATATACTTCTCAAAAGAAGACATACATGTGGCCAACAAACAAGTGAAAATAAGCTCAACATCACTGATCATTAGAGAAATGAAAATCAAAACCACAATGAGATACCATCTCATGCCAGTGAGAATGGTTATTATTAAAAAGTAAAAAAAAAAAATACAGATGCTGGTGAGGTTATGGAGAAAAGGGAACCCTTATACACTGTTGGTGAGAGTGTAAATTAGTCAACCATTGTGGAAAGCAGTGTAGTGACTCCTCAAAACCTAAAGACAGAAATACCATTCTAGCTAGCAATCCCATTACTGGATATATACCTATAGGAATATTTTTGTTCTATTATAAAGACACATGCATGTGTATGTTCAGTGCAGCACTATTCACAGTTGTAAGGACATAGAAACAGCCTAAATGCCCACCAATAGTTTACTAGATTAAAAAAATGTGGTACAAATACACCATGAAGTACTATGCGGCCATAAAAGATGAGATAATGTCCTTTGGAGGAATATGAATGGAGCTGGAGGTCATTATCCTTAGTAAAATAACGCAGGGACAGAAAACCAAATACCCCATGCTCTCACTTATAAGTGGGAGCTAAATGATGAGAACACATGGACATATAGAGGGGAACAACACACACTAGGGCCAATTTGAGGGTAGAGGTTGGGAGGAGGAAACAGATCAAGAAAAATAACTAATGGATACTAGGCTTAATAACTGGGTGATGAAATGATCTATACAACAAACCCCCATGACACAAGTTTACCTATATAACAAACCTGCACATGTACCCCTGAATTTAAATAAAAGTTAAAGAAAAATTAACTATAAAAATTGAAAAAATGGTGAAGGTGACAGCAGTAGGTTAGAGTGAACATCTCCAAAGTTTTGCATCATGATCAAATGCTTTCATTATATGTTGCTCTTTTTATTGAAGAGCCATTCCAAATATTGTGAGATGCATTGCTACAAGAAGCTATTTAACTTCTCTCAATAGCATTTCAAACATAATTAGTTTTAACTTACTAACTTGTTTTGAATTGATACTAATTACTTAATAGAATATTCATGATGAGGCATAGTTACAGAAGTGTTCACCACAACATCATTCTTAAAAATTAAAAACAAAATCCTCTAAAACTCTGAATATGGGCTGAAGTTTTTCCGTGATGTATATATGAATATATATGGAATACATTAACATGGAATGCATATGTTAAATATTGATATGTTTATGCACTATTATTATTACTATCATTATGTTGGAGATGGAGTTTTGCTCTTGTTGCCCAGGCTGGAGTGCAATGGCGCAATCTCAGCTCACTGCAACTTCTGCCTCCCGGGTTCAAGTGATTCTCCTGCCTCAGCCTCCCAAGTAGCCGGGATTACAGGCATGCACCATCACGCCCAGCTAATTTTGTATTTTTAGTAGAGACAAGGTTTCACCATGTTGGTCAGGCTGGTCTCGAACACTAGACCTCAGGTGATCCACCCGCCTCAGCCTTCCAAAGTGCTGGGATTACCGGCATGAGTCATTGCACCCAGCTGCATTATTATTTTAATAAATGGTTATCTTTGGTACTGAGATTTACTAAAATTTATGTTTCAGTTTTCTTTCTTCTTATCTTTATTTTTATTTTTATTTTTTACATGGGCACATACTAACAAAAGTGGGAAAATTTTCAGGTTAGGGAAATGTAGTCTACTAGACCTTAAACCAGTCTCCAGGGTGTGACCAATACAAGCGCCAGATGTATAAATTGAAAAAAGACTTTAGGGAAATGGTAAGCAAGTTACTTTGCTAATCTGAAAAATATAGGGTTAGGATAAAGGGCAGATCCAGACCCTGATACTTGATTTCTTTACATAAGGCTTACACTTTGTTTAGCATAACTCAAATTGTAACCCCCAGTACTGAACTACTAGACTCACAATAAATTTAAGGCAATTATATATTTCATATTTTTTTAAATCAATCTCAATGAATCTATCTACCTATCTATAGATATGTAAGGTAAAACACAGCATAGCATTGGGCACATTATTATGTAGGTGTGCATATGTATATAGAAATATATATTTAAATTTATTTCTAGAAACAGTTCAATAAATGAAAGGCTTTTAAATGCAGGAGTTTCCAGCAAAATTATGTAAACTTGTAAGTTGTTGCATCTTTTAAGCACAGAAGAATTTGATTCCTTAAGTACAACTCAAGAATATATGACTTTTGTGAATTAAAATGGAAAAACTACTTGGGTAAATCATTGCTGGCATAACTCTAAAAAATGCTTTCATAAATCAATCCAAAGCTTCAGATCATGCAGAAAGGTACTTGTCTATTATTTTCATTATTCCAGAATTTGACACAGCCAAACAGGCCCCAGGACCCTCCCAAATCTCATGTTCCTTACACATTTCAAAACCAATTATGCCAGCTCAGCAGTCTCCCAAAGTCTTAATTCCAGCATTAACCCAAAAGTATAAATCCAAAGTCTCATCTGGGATAAGGAAAGTCTCTTCCACCTATGAGCCCGTACAATCAAAAGCAAGTTAGTTATTTTCTGGATATGATGGCGGTAGAGGCATTGCGTAGATACACCCACTCCAAATGGACGAAATTGGCCAAAAAAAAATGAACCCCAAGCAAGTCCAAAATCCAGTGGGGCAGTGAAATCTTAAAGCTTCAAAGTGATCTTTTTTGACTCCATGTCCCACATCAAGGTTCTGCTGATGCAAAAAGTGGGCTCCCATGGCCTTGGGAAGCTCCAACCCTGTGGCTTTGCAGGGTACAGCCTCCCTCCCAGCTGCTTTCATAGGCTAGCATTGAGTGTGTTCAGCTTTTCCAGGTGCACGGTAAAAGCTGTCGGTGGATCTATTGATACCATTCTGGGGTCTGGAGAATGGTGGCCCTCTTCTCACAGCTCCACTAGTCAGTGCCCCAGTGAGGACTCTGTGTGGGGGCTCCAACCCAACATTTCTCTTCTGCATTGCCCTAGCAGAGGTTCTCCATGAGGGCTTCACCCCTGCAGCAAACTTCTGCCTGGATATTCTGGCATTTCCATACATCCCCTGAAATCTAGGCAGAGGTTACCAAACCTCAGTTCTTGACTGCTGTGCACTCGCAGGCTCAACACCACATGTAAGCCACCAAGGCTTGGGGCTTGCACCCACTGAAGCAATAGCCTGTGCTGTACGTTGATCCCTTTTAGTCATGGCTGGGATGCAGGGCATCAAATCTCTAAACTGCACAAGGCAGAAAGGCCCTAGGCCCAGCCCAGGAAACAATTTATTCCTCCTAGGCCTCTGGGCCTGTTATGGAAGGGGCTGCCGTGAAGACCTTTGACATGCCCTGGAGACATTTTCCCCATTGTCTTGGCGATTAACATTTGGCTCATTACTTATGCAAATTTCTGCAGCTGCCTTGAATTTCTCCTCAGAAAATTGGTTTTTCTTTTATATCACATCATCAGGCTGCAAGTTTTCTAAACTTTTATGCCCTGCTTCCCTTTGAAACATAAGTTCCCATTCCAAGTCATCTCTTTGTGAACATATAAAACTGAATGCTTTTAAGAGCACCCAAGTCACATCTTGAATGCTTTCCTGCTTAGAAATTTATTCTGCCATATACCCTAAATCATCTCTCTCAAGTTCAAAGTTCCACAGATCGCTAGGTTGGGGACAAAATGCGAGGGTGGGGACAAAATGCTTCCAGTCTCTTTACTAAAAGATAGCAAGAGTCACCTTTATTCCAGTTCCCAACAAGTTATTAATCTCTAACTAAGCCAACCTTAGCCTGGACTTAATTGTCCATATAAATATCAGCATCTTCATCAAACCCATTCAACAAATATCTAGGAAGTTGCAAGCTTTCCCACATTTTTCTATCTTCTTCTGAGCCCTCGAAACTGTTCCAAACTCTGTCTGTTACCCAGTTCCAAAGTTGCTTCCATATTTTTGGGTATCTTTTCAGCAGCACCTCACTACTTCAGTACCAACTTATTGTATTAATCCATTATGACACTGCTGAAAAAGACATACCTGAGACTGGGTAATTTATAAAGAAAAGAGGTTTAACCGACTCACAGTTCAGCATGGCTGGGGAATGCCTAAGGAAACTTACAATCATAGCAGAAGGCAATGGGGAAGAAAGGCACCTTGTTCACAAGGCAGCAGGAAAGAGAAGTGCCGAGCAAACAGGGGGAGAACCAATTATAAAACCATCAGATATCATGAGAACTCACTCATTATCACAAAAACAACATGGTGGAAACCACCTCCATGATTCAGTTACTTCCACCTGTTCTTTCCCTTTACATGTGAAGCTTATGGGGATTACAATTCAAGATGAGATTTGGGTGGGGACACCCAAACCATATCAACATCAATACACAACATCAAAAGCTACATATATAGTGGAAAAAAGCACTGTGCTGAGTATCAGCAAATGGTGATGGTGATAATAAGAAATACTTGTATAATACATTATATTTACTAGGAATGTTCACAAAAAGCACTTCATGTAATCCTTGCAAAAGAGCATAATAAAATAAGCACCTTATTATCCTCATTTTGCAAATGAAGAAAACTGAGACTCAAGAGTTTAAATGACTTGCTCAAGTCATACACAGCTGGTGGTAGAAGTGGGATTAAAACTTACATGTTATAATGTGATTGACTGGCTTTAAGAGCTGGCTTTATCATTTATTAGCTGTGCAAAATTCAATAAATTTCATCCTTTCTTTGGTACTTAGTTTCCTCATATGCAAATGGTTTAGGCTAGATGGTCTCCACTTTTATCCAGTCAGTATATTTGTGTTCTATAATCTCTTTGGAGGAAAAGATTTAATGGTTTAAAAACAATTAAGACTTCTTCCTTAGAATAAATGACATTGGAAATCTCCTGCTGATTTGATTACATTTGCTTATAGCAAAAATGTTAATACTGTGTTCAATTCCAAGCCATTTTGGCCATATTGCAATTTTGTAGATCCTATATATGGCTTACTGTAAAATTCATTGCAAAATAAAATATCTCATGCAAGCACCCATACATATACATATACACACAAACACAGGTATCTCAGACGGAGATTCCACTTATATAGCTAAAGAATTTGCTAGATAATGTGAGAGAGGTCCAAGATGACTGCTAGTTGACACTGGAAAGCTGCTAGGATTGTACTTGTGTGACTTGACACAATGGAAAAACTGTAGTCAAAAAACCAACACAGAAGTTTGGTTGTGAGGTGTCTCAGCTATGAAGATGTGCACATTAAAGACTCTTTGACATCAGAGTTAATAATGGGTTTGAAAGAGTGATTTTGGCCACCAAAGTCGATGATAATGGAAGACTCATTGACCTCCACTGAGATTGTAACAGCATACTGGAGAGCAATAAAGGCACTCAAACAACAGCTCTTCGATGTCTTTATACATTTGATATTACTTTCTCTCTTCGTCTTTAAACTATAACATTTACAATTTTTAATGAGCTAATCAGCTAGGCCAGCAAAATAAAACATTAACACCATGAGATGTGTACTTAACATATAAGAGGTGTGTTATAGAACATTTTCCTTGCCCTTCTTTTTTATGGCATCTCTATGTTTTTCAAAGCTTTTGAGCTCATTTGTAATGCATCTTTTCCCATACTAGCCCAAGATGACAAATTACATCTTGACACTAACTCCTTCGCTTTTAGTGTGTTCTTAGATGTTTTCCAACAGCTTTCAGTTTTTGGATAATTAGTTCTAACTCAATTAAATTCTTTGATGAAAGGAGATTATTTGAAACTTACATTTGTATTAGTTAGGATGCAAGAAGTAAAAGAAAAGGTATTGGTGCATTTGACAAATTGTCTTCACATATAGTTAGCTGTGCAAATACCTCACACCTCATTTCACCATTTTGAAAAAATGTATCACTATGCATTAGATATTGTACTAGGTGTTGGAAAGACAGAGAGAGAAAACAGGCATTTTATGATAAGCTGTCTAAAAGCCCTGGGTCTAATGCAGCACTCTGTGTATATAGGGTGCATAATAAATATGTGTTAAACGGTATTAAGTTGGGGTACTTGCCATGGAAAGATAATTGCCTTTGAGATAAAGTTGAAAACATGAACTTCAGTTTCACCATCTATAAAATGATGAAATAGAAATATATTATCCTTAATCTTTCCCTTTAAGAGAAGTAAACTCATGAAGGAGTTGCATTTTTTTGCTGTCTGTTTTCCCCTTAATTATAAATCAAAAGCAAACTATTCCTTTCCTTGAACAGCAATCAAAGGTGAAGGGAGTAAGGTGAGCATGATTTCGTATTCGCGATAGTCTTTCTTCTTGTCTCTCAGATCCTGATTTTAATTGCTTTGAATAAATATGTAGAAGTGAGATTGCTGAATCATACGGTAGTTTCATTTACAATTTCTTGAGGAACATTCATATTGTTTTCCATCATTGCTGTGCCAAATTAAATTCCCATTAACAATGTGCAAGTTTTCCAATTTTTCCACATCCTTGGCAACACTTGTCATCCTTTATTTTTTTGACAATGATCCTAATGAGTAGGAGGTAATATCATTGTGGTTTTTATTTCCATTTCCTAGATAGTGATATTAAGCACCTTTTCATGTATCTCTCGGCCATTTGTACGTCTTCTTTGGAGAAATATCTATTTAAGTCTTTTGCCAATTTTTAATACAATTATTTATTTTATTTATTTTTCCTATGGAGTTAAAGAAGATATATATTTTAGGTATCAATCCTTTATCACATATAAGGTTTGAAAATATTTTTTTTTTCCCATTCTGTGCTGCCTTTTTTCTTTTTCTTTTTTGAGACACAGTCTCACTCTGTCACCCAGGCTGGAGTGCAATGGTGTCATCTTGGCTCACTGCAACCTCTGCCTCCTGGGTTCAAGCAAATCTCCTGCCTCAGCCACCCAGGCAGCTGGGATTACAGGCACCTGCCACCACGTCTGGCTAATTGTTGGATTATAGTCAAGACATGGTTTCACCATGTTGGTGAGGCTGGTCTTGAACTCCTAACCTCAAATGATCCACTCGCCTCGGCCTCCTAAAGTGTGGGGATTACAAGTGTGAGCTACTGTGCCTGGACTGTGCTGCCTTTTTCACTCTGTTGTTTGTTAACTTTGTGGTACAGAACCTTCTTAGCTTGATGTGGTCCCAGTTGTCTGTTTTTGCTTTTTTTGCCTGTGCTTCTTGTGATGTATCCATAAAATCATTGCCAAGACTAATGCCTTGAACTTTTCCCCTATGTTTTCTTCAAGAAGTTTTACAGTTTTAGGCGTTATATGTAAGCTTTTTATCCATTATGGGTTGATTTTTATGTATGGCGTAAGATAGATGTCCTATTATATTCTTTTGCATGTGAACATCTAGTTTTCCTGTACTATTTGTTTAAG
Source organism: Symphalangus syndactylus (assembly GCF_028878055.3). Lineage (NCBI taxonomy): Eukaryota > Metazoa > Chordata > Mammalia > Primates > Hylobatidae > Symphalangus > Symphalangus syndactylus. Next base: position 146,668,285 of record NC_072447.2, on the reverse strand, counting down.
AGAATATTCTTTCCACATTGTGTGTTCTTGGTGCCCTTGTCAAAGATTAATATGCCATATATGCTTGGGTTTATTTCTGGGCTCTCTACTTTGTACCATTAGTTGATATGTCTGTCAGGAAGTTATTTCTCCTATACTCACTGAGGACCTCAATTATATCTTTATTATAGCATTTATCACATTGTGGTGAGTATCTCAGAGTATTTTGGATGTAAAAAAATACATGGTACACAGCAGGTGCTCACTAGATAAGTGAATAATTTGCATGATAATGACAACTACATGTAGGCTCTCTACTAGTCCTAGATTTGACATGAATCACATCTAGACTTAGGGCCAGGGAAGAGAAGAATACTCTGAAATGAGGCATCATCATATACTATGGCCAGAAAAATAGTAAAATCAGGGTTGATAGATGGCACACAAATTCTAAATCCTTTCCCTAACAAGATCAAGAATGTGGTTAGGAAGCCAGTAACTGGCTTTAATTTTAGATTTAGATCGCATTTGACAAACAACTTTGAGTTATCCAAGACTAGATGTTTGCAAAGCAATCAACATTGCTCTCTGAACTCACTGATCAGATAATGTATTCTATAACCAGTTTTGACTATTTTATTAAATTATAAGTTGGTAAATATAATACTAAATGAAAAGAAACAGGATTTTGCAAATATGTAGCAAAAAAGCTACTAGTCATCCATTCTGCTAACAACATTAATAAGGGTTTACTTTATTGAGGGTTTACATACTGAATATTGGTAGTTGAAGCCCCACCATCTATTCACTATTTGTTATACAGAAGCTGACTCCAGTGTGAGCTAGTAGAGTTCAGCATTAGAGATGTGGATGTGAGGTCCAGAACTACTAGAGCCAGTTTTCTACCAGGAGGAAAGCCAGTCTGAGGAAGAATATGGCCCAGGTAGGAGAGCAAAGCTGAGATAATCACAGAGGAATTGGACTACTGATGACATGAGGAAGCTGTGGATCACATTGTGACTGAAGCATTTCCAGACTTTGGATCTCTCAGTTAAGGAGCCAGACAATTTTCCTTATTTTTGAAATATGCTTCATTTGGGTTTTATAATACTTTCTACTGAAGGGCATCTAATTCAAAGTTTACTCTGTGCAAGGTCTTATGCTGAGCTTTTATGTGGGCTACCTTATTTACTCCTCATCTAAATCTCTGTAAGGGAGGCATGGCAGACATTGGAACAGTTGTTTCTACTGAAACCAGATATATACTATCAGAATCCTTTTCAACACAGAGCTCTTGGTTGCTTTTACCAATCAACTGTAGGTTATATGGTTTGGCTGTGTCCCCACCCAAATCTCATCTTGAATTTTAGTTCCCATAATTCCCACATGTCATAGGAGGGAACCAGTGGGAGGTAATTGAATCATGGGGGCGATTACCCTCATGACATTTTCATGATAGTGAGTCATCATGAGATCTGATGGTTTTATAAGGGGCTTTTTTCCCTTTTGCTTATTCTTCTCCTTCCTGCCACCATATGAAGAAGGACATGTTAGCTTTCCCTTCTGCCGTGATTGTAAGTTTCCTGAGGCTTCTCCTGCCATGCTGAACTGTGAGTCAATTAAATCTCTTTCCTTTATAAATTACCCAGTCTCAGGTGTATATATATATTAGCAGCATGAGGACATACTAATACAGTAGGGGACATAAACAATGAAATTTAATGCAACACTCTACACATACAGAGTGCTTAATAAATATATTTTGGCATATATTAAGTTGGAGTCATTACTATAGAAAGATCTCTGGAGTAGCACGTTCAAAGACTTCCTTCCTCTCTCCAGTGCCTGAGGTCCCAGGAGCCAAATAGAATGTAATTTCATTATCTTCTCATAGACACAAGGATTTCCCCTTGCTCTTTTTTTCATTATCTCCTTCAAGAGTTTGCTCTCCTAGGTATTCCTCAGTATGTATTTTTCTACTATTCCTCTCTGGTTGGTCCCTTTAAGTTGATTTCTTGTTTAGCCTGTCTATCTACAATTTAACTCAGCTTCTATTTGTTCATGTTTTCCTTCCTTGTACTAAATAATCCTTAACTCTATATAAATGAGCATCTTAGCAAATTCCTTACTGAGCCCTATTGTCAGCTTTGTCAGGAGAAGAATCATTTATACCTAGGAAATGAGGTAGCAAATTGACCCAGGAAGACATTTTTACAACATGTTAAGTCCAGGATTTGTTAAGCTGTTTTATTGCCATACAGATGAAAGCTATATTTTGTTTTGTTTTTTAAGACAAATTCTTGCTGTGTCACCCAGGTTGGAGGGCAGTGGCACGATCTTGGCTCACTGCAATCTCCACCTCCTGGGTTCAAGCAGTTCTCCTGCCTCAGCTTCCCAAGTAGCTGGGATTACAGGCATCTGCCACCACACCTGGCTAATTGTTTTGTATTTTTAGTAGAGATGGGGTTTCACCATGTTATCCACGCTGGTTTCGAACTTTGGACTTCAAGTGATCCATCTGCCTCAGCCTCCCAAAGTGCTGGGATTAACAGGCATGAGCCAACACGCCTGGCCTGAAGCTATGTTTTACGCATTAAGATTTTTTTTTTGTTCATCACTAAACCCATCTGAGTTTTCAATGACAAAATTTGGTCAAAGAAAATCACAGTTCACCTCTCTGATAGAGTAAATGCAAATTCAAGTTTCCTGGGAGTTATACTAAGGGTTGAAATAATCACAGTTGATACATTGGCTATTGTTTCTTATCACAAGCTGGAATTAGAATATCATCCTATAAAGTGAAATACATTACATTTTTTGTTATTGTTATGTTGTAATATGTTAGCATCAAATTGGGTGTTTATTATTACTAACAATTTAGTAACAATGACCCTATGACAGAAAATAAGACATAAAAGAAAGAGCATGGAACAAACTTAGATGTATCTTCAAAATAAATGACAAGATTATTATTTTTCTATTGTGGAATATAAAACTGGGTGCCAATGCTTTTGCATTTCTGATTGTCATTTAGTATGGAATAGAACCTGGCAGAGACAGATGCCAACTGCTTATTAAAATGAAATGGTACATTATTGTGGAAGAAAGCTACGACCTGTGCTTCCTTCCAGTAGGTATAATTATCCCTTAATGATCCATGCAAGGATTATGCAATACTTGTATTTCATAACAACCAAGCAGCTCTTTTCTGTTATAAAATTTTGACAAATAATAAAAAAGAAAGAAAATATATTATTTCTCAACATAATGTTAAGAGAATTAAATTACATTTAATTTCCTGGACATGTTTCTGTGGAAATACCTATAGGCTATGTAAGAGAGTAGATGCAGAAACCTTTAATACAATGGTATCTGGGCAAACCAATGATTATTATTTGTATAACATAATTACTTCCACTATTAATACTACAACTGTTTGTATTTCTCATAATTTTGGCTTCCCTAAATCTGATCAACCTTTATGTGTTTGGGAAACTCCTATGCCATGAGGCAGATCTCACCTGACATCCATCCACTCAATCATAAATATGTATTTAGTATCTACGACAATCCAGGTATTGTTCTAGGCATTTGGGGTATATAAGCAAACAAAATATCCTATTCTCCATGTAGGCCCCACCCCTGCAGCAAACTTTTACCTGGGCATGCAGTCATTTTCATATATCTTGTGAAATCTAGGGGAAGGTTCCCAAACCTCAATTCTTGACTTCTGTGCACCTTCAGGTTCAACACCACTTGGAAGCTGCCAAGGATTGGGGCTTCCACCCTCTGAAGTCATAGCCCAAGTTCTACATTGGCCTTTTTCAGCCATGGCTGGAGCAGCTGAAAGACAGGGCACCAAGTTCCTAGGCTGCACACAGCATGCGGCGGACCCTAGGCCTGGCCCAAGAAACCACTTCTTCCTCCTGGGCCTCCAGGCCTGTGATGGGGGATGCTGCCATGAAGGTCTCTGACATGGCCTAGAGACATTTTTCCCCATGGTCTTGAGGATTAACATTAGGCAACTTGCTTTTTATGCAAATTTCTGCAGCTGGCTTGACTTTCTCCCAGAAAATGGGATTTTATTTTCTATCACATTGTCAGGCTGCAAATTTTCTGAACTTTTATGCTCTTTTTCCCTTTTAAAACTGAATGCACATGTACCCTAAAACTTAAAGTATAATAATAATAAAAGAAAAAGAAAAACATAAAACTGAATGCCTTTAACAGTACCCAAGTCTCATCTCGAATGCTTTGCTGCTTAGAAATTTCTTCTTCCAGACACTGTAAATCATCTTTCTCAAGTTCAAACTTCCATAAATCTCTAGGGCAGGGGTAAAATGCTGCCAACCTTTTTGCTAAAACATAACAAGACTCACCTTTACTTCAACTCCCAACAAGTTCCTCATCTCCACCTGATACCACCTCAGCCCGGATTTTATTGTCCATACCACTATCAGCATTTTGGGCAAAGCCATTCAACAAGTCTCCAGGAAGTTACAAACTTTCCCACATTTTCCTGTCTTCTTTTGAGCCCTCCAAACTGTTTCACCCTCTTTCTGTTACCCAGTTCCAAAGTTGCTTCCACATTGTTGGGTATCTTTTCAGCAATGCCCCACTCTACTGGTACCAGTTTACTGTATTAGTCCATTTTCATGCTGCTGATAAAGACATATACAAGACTGGGAACAAAAAAAAATGAACTTACAGTTCCACAAGGCTGGGGAGGCCTCAGAATCCTGGCAGGAGGTGAAAGGCACTTGTTACATGGCGGGAGAAAGCGAAAGTGAGGAGGAAGAGAAAGTGGAAGCCCCCAGTAAAATCATCAGATGTTGTGAGACATATTCACTATCATGAGAATAACATGGGAAAGATGGGCCCATATGATTCAGTTGTGTCCCCTTAGGTCCCTCCCACAACATGCAGGGATTCTGGGAGATACAATTCAAGTTGAGATTTGGGTGGGGACACAGCAAAACCATACCGTACATACATTTAAGAAATATAAATAAAGACAAAGACAATCGTTTACCCAATTTTTGGTGAATCAGTGAGTGACAATTGTTGTAGTGGTTTAAATAAAATAATATATGTTTGCTAAGCAAACATTATAAGGGGCATCTTCTGCCACCACTCAGTTAAGAAACAAGCAATTAAAAATATTACAGGTGGCTCACGCCTGTAATCCCAGCACTTTGGGAGGCTGAGGCAGGTGGATCATGAGGTCAGGAGACTGACACCATCCTGGTTAACAGAGTGAACCCCCATCTCTACTAAAAATACAAAAAATTAGCCAGGCGTGGTGATGGGTGCCTGTAATCCCAGCTACTGGCTACTCGGAAGGCTGAGGCAGGAGAATGGCGTGAACCTGGGAGGCAGAGCTTGCAGTGAGCCGAGATCACACTACTGCACTCCAGCCTAGGCCACAGAGCGAGACTCCATCTCAAAAAAAAAAAAAAAAAATTACAGGCCCACTGATTGTTGCCTTACTGCATCATTTATTATCATGCATTTGTATGATTATTGTAGACTTTCCAAATATTTATTTTACCATAATGTATTCATGTAGACATTTGTTTTCCAACCTGCCTATTCTGTTTCAGGGTCATGGGTGGCCAGAGCCTGTCCAGGCAGTTCAGGGTGCATGGCAGGAACCAGTCCTGGCCTGGGTGCCATTCCAATGCAGAGTGCACTCACACGTACCCTGACACTCACTCACTCAGAAAATGTAGACACGCCAGTTCACCTGGTGTGCACAGCTTTGGAATGTGGGAGAGGCATGAAGTACCCAGAGAAAACTCACACAGACATGATGAGAATGTGCAAACTCCATACAGACAGTGGGCCTGGCCAGAAATTGATTTTATTTTCTCATCAAGGGTTTTTAAAAAGACATTGAATGAAACAAGATTATTTGAAGACCTGCTCTACTACATAGTGGTCAAATATAATCGATCCTTTATATAAAGAAACATTTTCCTAGTGTCACCTTACGAATTATCACTAAATGTTAATTTAATTCATTACAGTCTATTGTTAAAAAGCAAACAAGGAATTTGATATTTTTTCAAATGGCTGGATTATGCAAGTGTAGGGGTAGGGGATAGAATGGTGACGTGCTGAGTGAAGGGTTAAAGAGGTATACTCAAGGGAATTCTCTTCGGAATTGTTGCCTTTAGGCCTGATTACTTGGTTGTAATTGAACTATTGTATGTAGTGTGCTAATATGTTTTCACAATTGTATACTCTACTTAAAACTATTTTGTGTTTTCAAAAGCATTTTTTTTCTGCACAATACAACCTTCAGGGTATATGTTTGTTGGCTAATAAAATATCGAAGGCATGCAAGTATTGGCAGACAAGCCCATACCCTGGAGTGTGTTATTGCTTGCATAATTAGCCATCAATTATCACCAGTTGCATTTGCACCTGTTCCATTTGCAGATCTTTGGAATTTCAAGGTAGCCCAATTAGCATGTTGTGAACTTTCTCCTACTTGTGACAAAGTGGGAAAATAGTCCTTTCTTTGAAGAATCTCTACTTAAGGAGAGTCTGCACAACCATCTGAGAAGTAACTATTTCAGTCAAACCACTTTAAAGACACTGTGAAAATATTAGTATGTCACCAAACAACAGTTATTTAGTTTGCAATCATATATTTTCGAGTTCAAAAAAATGAGATAATTTCATTCTACTAATAAAGAAAATAAGTCCCGGAAAGCAAAAGTGACTTTTCCAAAGTCTCACACCATGTTAGTGGCTCAGCCAATGCCAGAGCCCAAGTATTTCCAGTTCAGATCTGTTTTTACTCTGGCATGTGGTTAAAATGCACCTTTGGGACTGAATTCAAGATCTAGCTTGTTCTGGATATTCAGACTTATGGGATTCAATGCCACATTTCAAACACATCCCTTCCCATTTCAGCTACACAACTTGCTGATTAAACCAGGCTTAGAATAAATGTTCTCGCAGGTGAATGTTTTTGTGCTTTCTGTAGTTATTTTGAAACCTTTGGGAGGCATAACATTATGGCAACACTGTAATTAGTAAAATGAGGCTTCTCTTGGGTCTTTTACCTCAAGATGGTCTTCCAAGTCTTTTATTTTTGTCTGTGATTGGAAGCAGTTTGTAAACCCTGCTTATATCTGAGGGCTTCTAACTCTAGTTTACCACATAATGACTATAGTTTGCCAGGTCCATTGGTAGATCTGGTGACCTGGGTTGTCCAAAAGCCACAAATGTTAATATCATTTTAGTATAAATTGTATTGGAAGAAAAAGCTAAGGATAAATTATGCTTCCAAACTTTGTATTCTAGGGCTTATAAAAATTAGTCTTCTGGATCTTTAAATTATAGATTTCAGTCCCCATTCAACTGTATGAGTCTTTAATAGCTAACCTATTTTGGCTTTTTTATATACAAACTTAGAAATAGTTCACCCTCTGAAGGGTAAATCTATATGCAACACACTTGGTGAAAAGCTATGATTGATGTCAGTTAATAATTTAACAGATATTCTTTCACCTTTGCCTGCAGTAATTTCAGCTAGTCATTACACTCGGTTCTAGTTATTATCTCATAGCAGAGTATGCACAACAATTCATTCAATGAGACTTCAACTCGGTAGTTAAAAATCTTAGTAATTGGATGGTTAAACTGATGATATAATGACTGTAGAATTATACTAAAAAGCGAAGAAACCAACCTTTTATCCAATCTACCATGTATGAGCTGGGTTTCCTGAATCAATGAGAAGTGATGTTGAGAATATGGGTTTTCGAGTAAGACTAACCTATCACTTACTTTTACGGTATGACCTTGTACCAGCTATTAAATCATTTTAAACCTTAGTGTCTTTATCTGTAAAATGGAAAACTGTGTCTATCTTGAAAAGTTTACTGTAAGGATTACATAATTTATATAAATATCTCAGCACTTGTGAATTTTTGCTATTATAATCAGGAGCCAGTAAGACATTCACAGAACTGGATTCTGAGGGTGCTGGGTCAGTGGAGTGGAACCAAATATTAGCTAAGAGAGAGTTTGTTAATTTGAGAACACCCTTCCATGTTACTGAATTTATCATTCATGCAAGGATCCTGCAATACTGTGAGGGAAGGCTGCTAAGAAGCCTCATAGACAATTAATTTTAAAATGTCACCCTATAAGAAGGCTGAAATTCCAGAATTGCCATGCAGCCACACAAGGAGAGATTAAAAGCCTCAAAGAAGAAGACATTCTGGATATATTAAGAAAGGTGGAAAAACACACCAGATGATCATGATTCAGTGGGGACCCAGGGATATGACATTTATCAAAGAAATAAGAACAGCAGCTGTGAAGGGGTAACCAGCACCACAGTGAAGTTTACTGAGGGTATAAAATGGAGGCCAAAGCTGATAATAGGAAGGGCTATTGCAAAACTGGGCTTATTGATAAGAACAGGATAACAGGATTCTAAAAAAATAAAAGTCACAATCTGGTATTTATCAGAATTGCATCTCTCTTGATGCAATTCTCATATTGGGTGGCAAGGTCTCAGTGGCATTAAAGGAATTGTGACATGCAGAAAGTTAAGGAAATGGCCAACAGAGTATAGTATCCCTAAAGGCAAAACTGATGAACAGCAACACAGGCACCAGTTCTCAATAGATACAATAAAACAAAATTTAATCACAGATAGATGATTATGAGCCTATGGGTCTTTGCTCCTGTCTCTTGCCAAGTTTTCTGAGTAAAATTGTTATTAGACACCTAGAACCCATGGCCTAAAAAAGAGGCCAGATCCACAGAATAAGGACTGTGCAGTGCCATTTTAAGTATCCATGAAAACAATTATCTCATTACTTCTGCAAAGAGAAAATGACTCCTTTGTCCTGATAAAATTGGCTACATTCATTTCTTAGTAGTTTGCAACTCCATTAAAAAGTCAAATTGATCTACTTTTAAAAAAATGGTGCTATCTTTGTAATATGAACAATACACAATGTTTAAGACAGAAAATTGAACATATACTGAAAACTCCAACTCTTACCTACGATGCCTAGCAATAATCAAATATACACAAAAATAAATGTGTACTTGAAAATACACACATATCCTTAATTCCAGATACAGAAAAAATATATATTTAATGATTAGAAAGCACTGTGTATAATATTTTACATTTGAGTATCTAGATAAAGTAAACATTTTATAAGAAAATAAAATTTAATGAAATAAACCTCAGGAAGAAACAACACATCTGAATTGACATACAAACATAGACAAAGTTTAAAAAGGCAGTCAAATGTTCTTACCTCTCACTCATCAAAATATACAAAAGGCCCAGATGTCTTTTTTTTTTTTCTTTTTTTTGAGATGGAGTCTCGCTCTGTCGCCCAGGCTGGAGTGCAGTGGCGTGATCTCGGTTCACTGCAATCTCTGCCTCCTGAGTTCAAGCCATTCTCTGCCTCAGCCTCCCAAGTAGCTGGGATTACAGGCACCCGCCACCACACCCGGCTAATTTTCGTATTTTTAGTAGAGACGGGGTTTCACCATCTTGGCCAGGCTGTTCTTGAACTCCTGACCTCATGATCCACATGCCTCAGCCTCCCAAAGTGCTGGGATTATAGGCCTGAGCCACCACGCCCACCCCTCCCCCTCCCTCCCATTATTTTTATTTATTTATTTATTTAAATAGACTGGGTCTCACTCTGTCGCCCAGGCTGGCGGTGGCACAATCTCAATTCTCTGCAACCTTTGCTTCCCAGGCTCAAGCAATTTTTCAGCCTGAGCCTCCTGATTAGCTGGGTCTATAGGTGTGAGACAGATTTCTACCAATCATTAAAAAAACAACAACAACAAAATCATTTTCTACAAACCATTTCAGAGCATAAGAACAATATGTGAGACTACTCAACTCATGTTTTGAGACTAGTATAATCTTGATATTAGACCTATGAAAAGAACAGCACATGAACAGGTAGCTATAGGCCAAATTCATTAGCTTAAAAGGAAAAGCAAATCCAAAATAAGGCATAACAAGCTGAATTCGGCAATGTATTAAAAAGTACATTGCAACTGAAAAATCTTGACATCTGTATATTTGGAAGGAAGACTTTCTTTTCTTTCTTTTTTTTTTTTTTTTTTTGAGGCAGGGTCTCACTCTGTCATCCTGCTAGATAGAGTGCAGTGGCACAATCATGGCTCACTGCAACCATTGCCTCCTGGACTCAAGCAGTCAGCCTGCCTTGGCCTCCCATAGTGCTGGATTACAGACATGAGCCACCACACTCAGCGAAAGACTTTATTTCTTATAAAAGTTTATTAATGAAATGTTTGTCATCCCACAGGCTGGGAAGTGCAGCATCTGGTAAAGCCTGAAAGGCACGTATTTCAAGAAAGGGGAAGGTGGAACAGGGATTTATGCTGAACAAGTTGGCCAATTATACATATTCAACAGGTTATAGAAGGAGCTATGAATATTCATAAAGGTGAATGTGTCCCATGTTCCCCTTGGGGTGGAGACTTAATATTTAAATACATTGCAGTTAAGTTCTATACATCAAAAAGTGGAGCAGGGATGCAAAGGCAATCAAGTGTGCAGCATCTGCAAACTGGCCAGAACCAGTCTGTGGTCAATAGTTTCTTACCTGAAGAAAATTACTGAAATCAATCGCTTATCCAATCAAAGCTGTAGTTATGGCTTGTGAAACACGGAGTCAGTCAGTCAGCATCTGACCATAAATGACGTGCAATTATTTTAATACTGCTTATCTCAAGGCCAGCGTTTGTGTAGCTGTCACAGAAAAAGAAAACCTTGTGTCAGCCAGAAGACAGTTTATTCTTTAAGTGTAGAAATGCATGACTTAACCCTTACCTGGCATGCTTTTATGCCTCATTTATAATTTAATATCTTATTGCCACAAACAGTTCATTCTGTCAGTCTCCTGATCTCCATCATTATTGCTGATCAGTTGTTGTGTCTAAACCGCAAGAAGGAAGGGTTATAATGAGGTGTGTCTGAGCTTCCATTCCATCAGAGCCTGAAACTCACTTTTTAAGGTTTTCTTGGGGTCACCTTGGCCAAGAGAAGGTCCTTTAAGTCAGTTGGGGGACTTCGAGTTTTAATTTTTAGGTCTCAACGTCATAACCAAGTAAGAAACATCTCATAATGCAAAGTGTTTTTTTAACTTTTAAGTTCAGGGCTACAAGGGCAGGTTTGTTACATAGGTAAACTTGTGTCATGGGGGTTTCTTGTACAGATTATTTCATCACCCAAGTTTTAAGCCTAGTAACTGTTACTTATTTTTCCTGATCTTCTCCCTCCTCCCACCCCTACCCTCCGAGAGGCCCCAGTGTGTGTTGTTTCCCTCTATGTGTCCATGTGTTCTCATCATTTAGCTCCTAGAGAAAATACCAAATAATATTTTCATATTATAAAATGTAATTTTTATTTACTTTATTAAAATTAAATCTATTAATCACTTACAGGAATAAATGTATTTGATCATTTCAAAAGATAGCCAAATAACAAGCACCTGATAATATGCAACACCCAATAAAAAATTTATAAAAAAAGAACTTTTAGCAAACTAGGCAAAGAAAGAAACTTTCTTAGCAATGAAGGTGGGGTAAGTTAAACTGGACCATAAAACAAAGTAATGATCAAAACTATTTGAACATTTGATAAACTCGACTTCATACACACGTACACACAGAAACACACATAGTGAAACAGACACAAAGACAGAGTGCTAACTCCACGTGCTCAAAATAAAAAATGAAAATTCTTTCCAAGCACAGATGATATAGTTATGGAAAATTGATCATTGAGTAATAAACTAATGATGTCCAATTTAGAAGGATTTGGATCTACCAGAGTGCTTCCATTGCTGGTGGCAGTGTAAACTGATAAAGCCACTTCTGGAAATTGCTTGCCAATAACTTGAAAAGATGGACATTCACCCATTCTGATTCCAAGCAATTTCATTTCTAGGTGTACTTTCAACATAAAAGTTTATAGTTGTAGACTGTAAGACATGAGCAGGAAGGTTTATAGCACAACTATTCTTAAGAGAAAAAAAGGGAAACATCCAAACTGCCCAATGACAAAAGAGTGGAGAAATAAGTGGCCATATTCAAACACAGCATTTTATACAGAAGATTCAATAAGTTAACGGCAGTTACACATCATAATATAAATGAATCTTATTAACTTTATTGAGTGAATTAATTTTAAATTGGCTAGAGAGATATATAGCTATATCTTTCTATTTGTCTATTTCCTATGCATAATCATCAACAGATTAAAAGTCTATAGAACTAAATATTTAACATTTTTATTCATAAAGATAAAAATGTAAAATCTAAGAAATAAGATAATGCAGTGCCTTTAAAGAGATAACTATAAAACTTTACCGAAAAACATAAATGAATACACCAGGGAATGAAGATAAATACATTTGTTCCTGGATTGGGAAAGCTGTTATGGTAAAGTTATAACCTCTCCTTGAGTTAATTATTTTTAACATTTTTATTTTGATTTTTGTGGGTACATAACAGGTCTATGTATCTATGGGGTACATGAGATGTTTTGATACAGACATGCAATGTATAATAATCACATCATGTAAAATGGGCTATCCATCCCTCAAGCATTTATTCTTTCTGTTACAATCTAATTAAACTCTTTATTTTAAAATGTACAATTAAATTATTATTGACTATAGTCAACCTGTTGTGCGATCAGATAGTAGGCCTTATTCATTCTTACTATTTTTTATACCCATTAA